>NC_134688.1:188596010-188806010 GCF_050947455.1 Rhinoderma darwinii | reverse complement strand
TATATCTATATCGCTATATATATCTATATCTAAAGGGATCATCCACAAAACAAGACAATATGGCATACCAATCAATATGTTGACTTACATTCTTACTCGGTACACACATCAGTGTACCCTGTTTGAGTTGACCAGCTTCCACAATTACTCCCATGACAATGGGATCACGAGAATTAAAGATAAACTGAGGAAGAATTCTAATTTTACACGGGAATACAGCAATATGTCTGTAAAAAGGTGAAGGTAAAAAGAAAACAGAATGAGGATTAGGAAAATGTCAGATATAATGGAAAATCCAGTCTTCATGGACATATCCAAGGCATCCATAACAATCACCAGATCTGGTTCATACTGTAGTTCTTAGGTTTCCTTTAAAATGGCAACATGGTCTTTACCAAATTATTTACAGCGACCTAATAATGATTTTAACCCTGTTTTCAGTTCTTTTCCCCCTTTGCCATAAGCGTTGAAGACATTTTGCAAATAACATTGTCAATGGCATTTCCAAAGCAGAATTCTTGCAAAATGCATTAAAACAAAACAAAAGAAACACATAAAAGGAGACTGGCTTTGGAGAGAAAAAGTGGACCAATGTCTTATTGCAGAGCAATTTACTCTGACATGTAATTCGCCAGTTACAGTATTTTTTCCCTAAGCAACCTTTGATCAGACATTTGAGATCCGCACCTACTAAAGTAATAGCAATTTAATCTACAAAGGGTGACATCAATATTCATTATTGCATTAAAGAGGCTCTGTCACCAGATTTTCAAACCCCTATCTCGTATTGCAGCAGATCGGCGCTGCAATGTAGATAAGAGTAACGTTTTGTTTTTTTCAAAAACGAGCATTTTTGGCCAAGTTATGACCATTTTTATATTTATGCAAATGAGCCTCTCTTAAGTACAACTGGGCGTGTTTAAAGTTATGTCCAAGTGGGCGTGTATTGTGTGTGTACATCTGGGCATTTTTACTTGTTTTACTAGCTGGGCATTGTGAATGGGAGTGTATGATGCTGACGAATCAGCATCATCCACTTCTCTTCGTTACCACCCAGCTTCTGGCAGTGCACAGACACAGCGTGTTCTCGAGAGATCACACTGTGACGTCACTCACTTCCTCCCACAGGAACTTCATCGCGTCGGATGAGAGAGGACACGCGGTGTGTCTGAACTGCCAGAAGCTGGGTGGTAACGAAGAGAAGTGGATGATGCTGATTCGTCAGCATCATACACTTCCATTCACAACGCCCAGCTAGTAAAACAAGTAAAAACACCCAGATGTAACGAACACAATACACGCCCAGTTGTACACACACAATACACACCCACTTGGACATAACTTTAAACACGCCCAGTTTTATTTAAGAAAGGCTCATTTGCATAAATATAAAAATGGTCATAACTTGGCCAAAAATGCTCATTTTTTGAAAGAAAAAAAAACACGTTACTGTTATCTACATTGCAGCGCCGATCTGCTGCAATACGAGATAGGGGTTTGAAAATCTGGTGACAGAGCCTCTTTAAGTATAATAGAATCAGTCAATGACTTTGCAAAAATGCACCAGGGAGGACACTGTTATATAAAGTATTGAATGAAGTTATAGTAGATAACATAGTAACCTCATTCACACGACTGCATCCGATTTCGCATTCAGAAAAAACTGATGCAATGGACCGTTTTTCATATTCGTGCTGCATCAGTTTTCATCGTTCGTATAAAAAAAAAAAAAAGGAAGCCTATTGTGTAATTTTTGTTCATTTATCCAGCCCTCTAAAAACACGATTGCACAGACTCCGCCTTACATTGCCTTTACAGCATATAGGGAGCATTTGTCTGATTCCACTGCTTTGTTGGATCAGTTTTGGCTACTGATCAAGTCTTCCAAACCTGTGCAAAGTGTTCTGTTGGCCTGGCTCACCTCCCAGCGACGTGAGAGCCATTGTGCAGCCAACGTGCTCCAGCAGTGTCTCCTGGGTATGCAGGCCTCTCTATCACACTGGTGTGGAAAAGACTTCCTGGTTTCACTTTCTGTTGCTTGGCAACAGATCTATTAAAAACGGATCACACGCGGATGGCTTCCGCGTGCAATCAGTTATTTCTTTCTCATTCCCATAGATTTAAATGGCCTAGTCTGATCCAAAAAACTGACTGGAATAGGACATGCAGCGAGTTTCTCGGATCGAAAACAGAAATCTGTTAAAGAAAACGGATGTGTTATCGGCCCTATTGACTTGTATGTGCCAGTGTGCAGTCGGTTTTAAAATGGACAGCACAATACAGAGAAAACCGGTTATGTAAAAAAAGGCCTTACTGAATATTAGGAATAGGTCTGTGAAACGGAACGGTGTTTTAGAAAGAGAAAGGGACAATATTTTAAAGCCTAAAAAATGAGCAATTTACGTATAAATAATGATGTCGAGGTTTAGGCGGATCAGAGGAGAAGCCGGGCCAAAACATGGATCACTTACTTGAACTCCTCTTGCTTCTGTTTCTTGTAATCCTGTCTATATTTGGTGAAGGCATCAAACAAGTGATAGATGATTTCAGCACTAAAAATACGTACACCTAAACTATCAGCCATTTCTTGAGCTTCTCTTTCAATTCTTACATCAAAGGCTAAAATGACAGCGTACCTATAAAGGGGGGAAAGAGGGAAAACAAAAGCAAGAAGAAAAGTCAATTTCAAAACTATAAACCCAAAAGAAACATTTCTCTACTTTACAGGCTATGAAAACCCTTGAAAGGCAGTTTGTTTGTTTTTATATAAAAAGGTTAGTCAGTTTGATTCGTGCAACTTTCTAAATACTTTTTATTCAAAATTATTTTTTTCTTTTTCAGATACAGCTGCTCTGTATTCTCTATACAGAGCAGCTGTATCGTTTGCTATGTTCAGTGTCAGCGGCTCCTGCGTGTCTCTTACTTAAGAACTTAGGTGAAGGATAACAGGTGGATCCTACATGTCAGAGACACCCAGGACCCGCTGACACTGAACCCGTCAGTCCCACAGACCTGACGGTACAGAATTCAGCTAAAGATACAACTGCTCTGTATATAGAATAGAGAGCAACTGTACGTCAAAAGTAAAAAATTATTTTTAATAAAAAATATTTATAAAGTTGCACTAATCAAACTGACTAACCTTTTTATCAATACAAATAAATTGCCTTTCAAAGGTTTACATAGCCTTTAAGGTGTTTTCAAGCTCTCCAAATTATCTTCTTATAATTTTAAAGTGTCCAATGGGTTAATTCGTTGTTTGTCCTAAAAACATAGGGAAAATGAATTTCGCATTAGCGTGGCGTGACCAGCACAACAAGCCGTTTACTTCGGGAATATCTGGTGTTCCGTACTTTGGTCACATGACCTCCAACAGGTACTTTAGGCACATCAATCCCTGTCTGGAGGCGGTTTATATTTTTACAACTTGCTGTACATGTGTGTTGGCATCAGCAAAGAAACCTTCTCTTGCACTTTTATAGATGAAGACAAGATTGTACTCTTTTCTGAGCACATGCAAATTTAAATTCTGGGGACAATGTGTAGCGAGTGGAGAGGGAAGAATTGCCTGGGGTGCGGAGATAGGCAATGCATGGGATACGTCATTTCAACGCGTTTGTGCTAAAACTGGTTTCACCTTCAAGATGCACATAAGCCTTCAGAACCATAAGGCCACACTACATTCAACAAATTGCCTAAAAATGACTTGATTCACTTCACACTCGAGGCACCTTCTGTACACAAGATTCGAACATCACAGATATTTATGGTTCATATAGAGCTCAGAAATTCCCTGTAATATCTCTGTACAGTATAATGCGTCATTGAGACTCCAAATTATATCAAATAGTTATTTTGAGTACCAATATCTAGACATCAAATAAAATATGTCTCCATTTTGCGAACAGTAAAACTGTGGAGTTATGGCAGGTTGGAGTGGGGGACAGGAAGAATTACAAGGCGCCAACTAAAATCAATCGGCATTCATGGTAATGCATAAATGAACAAAATGGAGAAACACTATTTGAAGAGGGGGGGGGGGGTATGTCTACAACCTTTATACCCCCCTAATAGGTCCTTCTTCCGTCTTGAACAAAAAAAAAATACCTAAGGTATTTAGCCACCAATTAGCTGACCATAGATCATTATACACCATTTACATTACAATCGATTGTTTACACTGGTAGATGTTTGGTCAAGATATTTTATCCTCTTTATATATTTGGAAGGTGGATAAACACCCCATATAATGTACGACCTGTCACATTCTATAAACTGTACAATAAAAAGAGTTCACTATATAACTTACTGAGGGTCATGCTCCAACATCACAGAGGCCTTCATAACATCTTTTTTATGAACAGGTCCTATATTAATTCCAGCATACTGTATGGGTGGAAAATAAGTGACATATCAAGACATCACAAGTAACTTAAAGAAACACAACAGGAATTTTTATTTTTTTGGACAGATTATGCTAACTTGCAGACAATATTTTAGTGTAATTTGTTTATTTAGAGCGCAGATGTATCCACACATTTTGAACCCTCTTTATGGGTAGAGTGTCATGGAGTCGACTACGCTATTGATTCAGTCGGAAAACCGGAAACCTGTCGGCATGGTGACGAACAGAAAGCATTAGCGATGTTTCCGTCACCATTGATCTCAATGGTGACTGAAACGGAAGCTGTGGTTTCACTTTCACTTTCCGTTGCGGGGTTCACCCGACGGAAATTTCCGACGGAACCCAGGAACGGAAAGCGAACGGTGATGTGAACAGGCCCTAACTCACACTGCTTGTCTCTGCTATGTGTTGTGTGAAGAATCTCTGGTGTATTCCTATGAAATGCAGCTTTGCACTGCTCTCCTGTTTGCAAGAGCTGACTGAGAACTCTATCACTATATGAACAAAGGAACGGGGAGTGGGAAAAGTAGTGTGTTACATCAATGTTAAAAATGAAAAATACTTTATTGAATAATTATTAAAAACAATGTTAGATGAAAAAATTATGACGTTGTGCCAAAGTCCCCTAGATTGGCACACTGAGACAATATTATGTCTAAATTAATTGCTTCGTTTTATTAAAGATATATGTGTCTAGCCTCCCCCTGTGTATATGCGAGGAGGCTCTGCAATAGTCCCTGATCCAGAGATTAAAGTGTTAATTATTAGCAAATGGCTGTCCCCCTCAGTATCAATGACGAGACAGTCAACCTGCATATGACACTAAAGGTTCCTCCAACGGGCTGTAATTAAAGCCCTGCGGTGGAGAAATCCCTGCATCAATACAACCATATGGGTTGTATGTGCATGTGTCCCATGCAAGTAGACACGGCACAGCAGAGTTGAGACTGTTGCCTGCTAGCTAGTCCTCTATGTATAAGCTTGACATAGCAGAGCTGTAACTGCTCCGTGAGGACAACTCTGCAGGAGGAGTAACTGATCAGATAGTGTGCTCACACAGTGATCTCCAGTCCCACGTAACCATTAGTATTCTGCCTGTCAGGCAGTTGTATCACTAAATCGAGGTGTGTTTACTTTGTGCAGATAAGGCTGCCGAGGTCAGTCACATACACATGGGAAGGGTTGAGAGAAGGTGAGCCGCGATCAGCTGTTTGAGTGTATTCACAGCTCAAACATAGCTCGGCATAGCAGAGTTGTAACTGCTACGTGAGGACAATTCTACAGGAAAGAGTGTGTTCTCTTTGTGCAGACTATGCTGCCAGAGTCAGTCACATACACATGAGAAGGGTAGAGAGTAAGTGAGCCGCGATCAACTGTTTGAGTGTATTCACAGCTCAAACATAGCTCGGCATAGCAGAGCTGTAACTTGCTATGTGAGAACAACTACAGGGAGGAATAACTGATCAGCCACATTGACGGGCAGGCGGCCACACAGGTAGTGTGCCTCAACAGTGATCTCCAATCCCACGTAACTGTAAGTGTTCTGCCTGTCAGGCAGTTATATTACTAGATCGAAGTTTGTTTTCTTTGTGCAGATCAGGCTGCCGAAGTCAGTCACATACACATGGGAAGGGCTGAGAGGAGGTGAGCCGCGGTCAGCTGTTTGAGTGTGCTCGCAACTCAAGCATAGCTCAGCTCCGTCCCTCCATGTATTGTGACCGAGTCTGCAGCCCAACATGCGGTATTGACGTGCTTAAGTCCCTGACCAGGGCAGATATTCTGCCAGATAAATGATTCAATCAAATTGTTATTTGAACAGTACGGAGCAATGTGTGACCATCTAACATTGTGATGATTTTAAAAGACACCCGACGCGCGTTTCGCCGGTACTTCCGGCTTCTTCCAGGGGTGGCGACCGCCAGAATCAGAGGCCAGATATGCTAAAAAGATCCCTGATTGACAGGGATGGTAACCAATCCAAACAGTTTAAGACTAGAAACAAAATAATAGTGCAATGTGATACTTCCGGCTCGTTCCAGGAATGTATCCATGTTAAGATAACATTGCCAAGGCTCAGGATGCATCAATTTATAACAAAAAGTTCAAATTGCAGTCATGTCAGGACATTGTGCTGCACATTTAAGTGCACATATAGCACTGTCCTGCAGAAACAAAAATATATAAATGTGAGTATAATAGTCATAGAGAAGGGAGGGGGAGGGGTAAATGTCCGTTCTAGAATAATGCCACTACACAGTCTGTGAGTACAGTCCATCAATAATTACACTGATGGATAGTAACTTGATGGAAATTAAATTAATGTCTCATCACAAAAATATGAGACAAGAAGATATAATTTAATATATTTGGTTGTATGTGAAAACAGCTGTCAATGGGTACATTCACATAGAAAAAAGAACAAGTTCGTAGATAGAGTAATTAATGCCTACACAGTATATTGTATCTACGAACTTGTTCTTTTTTCTATGTGAATGTACCCATTGACAGCTGTTTTCACATACAACCAAATATATTAAATTATATCTTCTTGTCTCATATTTTTGTGATGAGACATTAATTTAATTTCCATCAAGTTACTATCCATCAGTGTAATTATTGATGGACTGTACTCACAGACTGTGTAGTGGCATTATTCTAGAACGGACATTTACCCCTCCCCCTCCCTTCTCTATGACTATTATACTCACATTTATATATTTTTGTTTCTGCAGGACAGTGCTATATGTGCACTTAAATGTGCAGCACAATGTCCTGACATGACTGCAATTTGAACTTTTTGTTATAAATTGATGCATCCTGAGCCTTGGCAGTGTTATCTTAACATGGATACATTCCTGGAACGAGCCGGAAGTATCACATTGCACTATTATTTTGTTTCTAGTCTTAAACTGTTTGGATTGGTTACCATCCCTGTCAATCAGGGATCTTTTTAGCATATCTGGCCTCTGATTCTGGCGGTCGCCACCCCTGGAAGAAGCCGGAAGTACCGGCGAAACGCGCGTCGGGTGTCTTTTAAAATCATCACAATGTTAGATGGTCACACATTGCTCCGTACTGTTCAAATAACAATTTGATTGAATCATTTATCTGGCAGAATATCTGCCCTGGTCAGGGACTTAAGCACGTCAATACCGCATGTTGGGCTGCAGACTCGGTCACAATACATGGAGGGACGGAGCTGAGCTATGCTTGAGTTGCGAGCACACTCAAACAGCTGACCGCGGCTCACCTCCTCTCAGCCCTTCCCATGTGTATGTGACTGACTTCGGCAGCCTGATCTGCACAAAGAAAACAAACTTCGATCTAGTAATATAACTGCCTGACAGGCAGAACACTTACAGTTACGTGGGATTGGAGATCACTGTTGAGGCACACTACCTGTGTGGCCGCCTGCCCGTCAATGTGGCTGATCAGTTATTCCTCCCTGTAGTTGTTCTCACATAGCAAGTTACAGCTCTGCTATGCCGAGCTATGTTTGAGCTGTGAATACACTCAAACAGTTGATCGCGGCTCACTTACTCTCTACCCTTCTCATGTGTATGTGACTGACTCTGGCAGCATAGTCTGCACAAAGAGAACACACTCTTTCCTGTAGAATTGTCCTCACGTAGCAGTTACAACTCTGCTATGCCGAGCTATGTTTGAGCTGTGAATACACTCAAACAGCTGATCGCGGCTCACCTTCTCTCAACCCTTCCCATGTGTATGTGACTGACTTCGGCAGCCTTATCTGCACAAAGTAAACACACCTCGATTTAGTGATACAACTGCCTGACAGGCAGAATACTAATGGTTACGTGGGACTGGAGATCACTGTGTGAGCACACTATCTGATCAGTTACTCCTCCTGCAGAGTTGTCCTCACGGAGCAGTTACAGCTCTGCTATGTCAAGCTTATACATAGAGGACTAGCTAGCACGCAACAGTCTCAACTCTGCTGTGCCGTGTCTACTTGCATGGGACACATGCACATACAACCCATATGGTTGTATTGATGCAGGGATTTCTCCACCGCAGGGCTTTAATTACAGCCCGTTGGAGGAACCTTTAGTGTCATATGCAGGTTGACTGTCTCGTCATTGATACTGAGGGGGACAGCCATTTGCTAATAATTAACACTTTAATCTCTGGATCAGGGACTATTGCAGAGCCTCCTCGCATATACACAGGGGGAGGCTAGACACATATCTTTAATAAAACGAAGCAATTAATTTAGACATAATATTGTCTTAGTGTGCCAATCTAGGGGACTTTGGCACAACGTCATCATTTTTTCATCTAACATTGTTTTTAATAATTATTCAATAAAGTATTTTTCATTTTTAACATTGATGTAACACACTACTTTTCCCACTCCCCGTTCCTTTGTTCATATATCGATAATTGGTGGTGTACACCTAGTGTGAATTACTCCAACATATTATATATAAAATTGTAAGAGGGTAATACCTATCTAAATATAGAACTCTATCACTAGCAGGAGAGAGACTGAAATGGAGACTCTGCACACAGCACTCACAGATCTAAGAATGGCAGTGTGTGTCAGGAAAGTTTTAGAACTCCTCATCATAGGCTTCTGCCTCCTGCTTGTGATTGATAGGTTTCTCCTTGTCAGCTCTTACAAGCAGGAAGCAGGAAAGTGATGTGAAGCAGCATCTCATAGAATATACTGGAGACTCTGCAGGGTGAGTTAGAAGAGTATTATTACTAAATGATAATAGTTCTATGTCTCTGAACTTTAGCACTTGCTGCACTTAGGACTCAGCAGGGAGCAAGTACCTGCATTGTGATGAGACTACACCCCTCTGCCTCTGAATAGCCAGAACCATAGTGGAAAATGCTGCAAGCAAGCTGAGCAGTTTCCATAACTCCCAAAGAACCGAATAGAGAAAACCACACGCACGCTCGTCTCCCTCTCTATTTATTCTCCACCTGGATGCAGCAACCACAACAGGCAGGACGGAGGTCGGGAAACTCCCATTCTCAAGATTGGAATCCGCACCTATCATACACTTAAAGCATTTCCTTTAATATGTCAATTATGTCATATTTTGGTACATTAACACACAAAAAAGGCATTAGAAGTAGATACAATGGTTAGTTAAGGTTTAAGTCATACAACTCTCCCTTCTATGAATGCATATTAGAACTGGTCCGAGTAACCTTATTCGTATCATCAAGTAAATAAGACATGCATTAAAGCCAACAAAAGATTTACAGTACATTTGTCACAATCTAGAAATCATCAAGCAGGGTCAAGCTGTCACATGACACAACCCATCATGGTGTAACAGTGTTATTTAGATGGAGTTGCAGGTAAACCAAGTAACTTTTTATGATCAGTGGGAACCCTCAAGGATCTTTAGAACAGGGAGGCAACAGTGCTCCAACTCATAAGATTCATGAATCTGGTTGTCAAATCCTGTAAAGTACAGGTTTAATCAGCACACAATAGCTTCCTTTATATGCAGAAAGGGTATTCACTGGTCAGTACAATATTTAATAATAAGATTATAGACAAGGTATAAAATGCAGAAAACTTACTGGCACTTCTGATGTTTTCAGGAATTCCAGCAGTGCCTCCAGGGAGCCCAAAGTGGATGCTTGCACATAAACTCCCTTTTCTTCTAACTTGATAGCATTCAGTGTCTGCTTCAGCTCATGGATGAGTTCATCCTTACAAAAGGCACATGGTCACATTTTATAACAGGTTTTCGGAGAAACAAGGAACAATATGAAAGTTTTAGATTGTAAATATTCCCTTTAACAAACAAAACTTACTTTTAGGACTGGGATTTCATCATCTTTATGAGCGACCAAAAGCGGCAAACCTGCCAATGTTTTCTCCAAGTCCTTACCCAAGATCTTCACTCCTTGAGCAGCGAGCACTTCTTTGTGCTTCTCATACTGGTTCTGAAAGATTGAAGTGGGAATTTATCAACCATCCTGATCTATTTGACAGTACAAAATAAGACATACTACTACTTGGTGGCAGAAAAATAGATAATGAAATGAACAGTTACCTTTACTCGTAATTCTTTCATTGGAGGAGGAAGCAAAAGTCCTCGAATTTGTGTGACAATTGGACCTTCTACACCAGGAACCAGAATAGTATCCCCTTCTCTTAGCCGACCATTAATCAAGATCACATCAATGGTAGTGCCCATGCCAGGCAGAGCTTTTACCTAGTAGAGGAGCAAAATTAAATGTTTCTGAATGGAAACTAGAGCTTATGCAATAAACACTGCAAAAGGTAGTCTTTTGGCTTACCTCCATTATTTGGGCTCTCAGCTCTTCAGAATGGGCCAGCCTCTTACTAAGCATGGTCTGAGTCAGGTCGACAAGGAGGGAGATTAGATTGCCCATGCCATCTCCACTATGAGCAGAGGTTGGAACCAAAGACACAAAAGTACGCGGGTCTTTATTTTCATGAAACAAGGCCGCATTCAGACCCTTAAATAAAACAAGAAATGCACATCAATCCAGGATTAAAGTTCATTACACAATATGTGAACATTACAGGCATTAAAGGGAATGTGTCGCAAATTAAACCTTTTTTTTTTAAGTGTCGTTACTTATTTCTATTATATTTTTTAAGTTTTTTGCTGTATTTTTTTTTTTTTTTTCCGTATGGTGAAAAGTATTAAAAATTAAATAATAATTTTACATGTTTTCCAATGTTGGCCACCATGGGGAGCACTTCCCAGAATTACAGCAAGGTAAATAAGGCAAAGCAACCTGACTCACAGCTGCTGTAAATGTGGGAGGGAACCTCACCCCCCCTCTCACAAGCCAGGTAAAGGTGTCTTCAAATTGCTAAGCAGTGTCCGGCAGCCATATTGGGTGTGATTCTGCAGCTGGAAGAAGTTATAGGACACACCAAAAGGCTAAGTGTATGTTCACACGCTTACTAAACAAAGGGAAAACCGATCCTGATTTTCAGCCATTTTTTAATCAAACTCGCGTTTTTTAACGGTCGTTTTTGGAGCTGTTTTTCTATAAAGTCAATGAAAAACGGCTCCAAAAACGTCCCAAGAAGTGATGTGCACTTCATTTTGGTCGGGCGTCTTTTTACGTGCCGTTTTTGGAAAACTACCACGTAAAAAACTCCCTGTCGGAACAGAACGCCATATTTCCCATTGAAACCAATGGGCAGATGCTTGTATGCTTCCGATTTTTCAGCTGAAAACATTGTGTGTGAACATACCCCTAGGGTATGTGAACACGCTAACTGCATTTACGTCTGAAATGACGGAGCTGTTTTCAGGAGAAAACAGCTCCGTCATTTCAGACGTAATTGCTCGTACTCGCGTTTTGCGAGGCGTCAATTACGGCCGTAATTTGGAGCTGTTCTTCATTGAATTCAATGAAAAACGGCTCAAATTACGTCCCAAGAAGTGTCCTGAATATAATGTATATAAGTGTCCTGCACTTCTTTGCCGAGGCTGTTATTTTACGTGCCGTCTTTTGACAGCGACGCGTAAAATGACAGGTCGTCGGCACAGTACGTCGGCAAACCCATTCAAATGAATGGGCAGATGTTTGCCGACGTATTGGAGCCGTCTTTTCAGGCGTAAAACGCCTCGTTTACGCCTGAAAATAGGTCGTGTGAACCCAGCCTTAGAATGATGAAAGTGAAGTGAATGACTTTTCAGTTGACCGGTTCACACGCCGTGTATTTGACATGTTTTTTTTTGTGCACATTTTACGTGCAAAAAAAACCACATAAAAAACGCTTGATTACACTTGATTTTGTGTGTTTGGGGGATGTGTGTGTGTGTGTGTTCTCGCCGCTGATTCTTCAAAACAGCTATGAAGTATCAGCGGCGCCCGTGCACACTCCACTCTGCCACACACACACACACACACACACACACACACACACACACACACACACACACACACACGAAAAGTCTTAAAGGGGTCGTCCAGGAAAACATGGCGCCGCATCTGTCCTCAGGTCGTGTGTGTGGTATTACAGCTCTGTCCTATTCACTTCAATGGAGGTGAACTGCAATACCAGACACAACCTGAGGACAGGTGTGGCGCTGTGTCTCCAATCCGGACACCCCTTCTGTCCTGAGATGACACGACGGGGGAGGCGGGTGTCAGAGCCACCCACCGCCATCACCGCAGACAGAACCACACAACTATGGCATGAGGGCAGGGCTTGTCCTGAGTGCACTGTCTCTTGTTATGGACAGAGTTATAGTCACATGAACCCCGTCTGATGAACAGATAACCTAGGTCCGATCACATGACAGAGGGGGGTCACCAAAAACCCTGTGCACCCTCAGCCCGTCCATCCAGCCCTTTCCTGGTTATATCTGCGTCTGGGAAAGCTGGGTGACCACCATTACCCCTCATACTGGAGTGTTTAGGGATGTGACTAATGAACCTCTCACACTCCAGTAGGAGGGGTAATGGTGGTCACCCAGCTTTCCCAGACCCCTGAACGGTAAATTTCTCTAGTTGTCCTGAGACTGTTTGGGAATGTGACTAATGAACCTCTCAGTCTCAGCACAATTAGAGAGA
This sequence comes from Rhinoderma darwinii, assembly GCF_050947455.1. Classification (NCBI taxonomy): domain Eukaryota; kingdom Metazoa; phylum Chordata; class Amphibia; order Anura; family Rhinodermatidae; genus Rhinoderma; species Rhinoderma darwinii. The sequence goes on along the minus strand of NC_134688.1, from coordinate 188,793,049 downwards.
TTTATAATTCAGGGGTCTGGGAAAGCTGGGTGACCACCATTACCCCTCCTAGTGGAGTGTGTTTGGGGATGTGACTAATGAATATCACACTCCAGTAGGAGGGGTAATGGTGGTCACCCAGCTTTCCCAGACCCCTGAACGGTAAATCTCTCTAATTGTGCTGAGACTGAGAGGTTCATTAGTCACATTCCCAAACAGTCTCAGCACAACTAGAGAGATTTACCGTTCAGGACTTTCTCAGTACAGTTTCATCGTGTGTCCTTCAGTCAAGGGAGGGAGGGGTGGGGCTGTCGGGGGGGGGGGGGGGGGAGCCGTTTCGGGGGGGGGGCCCGTCGGGGGTCACGAGAGCGGGGGTCTGTGAGGTAGAGAGTGGGACATGCAGAGACACACATCTTACCTGCAGTGCAGCTGGTCTTCAAGATGGCGCCTGCTCTCTCCCTGCAAGCAGCTGCTCTGCTCTGTCTGACTCTGACCTGCGTCTGCGCAGGACAGAGCCATAGTGCAAAGTCCCGTTCATTGACTCCTATGGACTGTAGCTGCCGTATTCCATGTCTGTATGTGTCGTTAATCGACACATACAGAAATGGAAAAAAAAATGGCAGCCCCCATAGGGAAGAAAAAGTGTCAAAATAAAAAAAAGTAACACAAACACACAAATTAATACAAACGTTTTTAATAAAACACGAACATCAAACTGATATTAAAAATTTTTTTGGGGTGACACTGTTCCTTTAAATACCGGTCAGGAGGAATTTTAGTTGGTTGTTCCATCAGGAACGGGCACCACGGAATACTACATTTTTCCAGTAGTGCATCCGCTGGTGGGTATATATTTAGAAATGGGTTATCTTGTAAGTGTAATGGTCAATACATGTTTTAACCACCACCTATGGATAATTTATATAATAACATAGATCACTTGCCATTTCATTACTAATAAAGTACTCAAATTTACTGCCTATTGATTTGTTAATACATTTACTGCAGTAAAAAGTGTCATTCTAGAAATAAAATAAAAATGTATGTTCACCTGTTGTGCAAATTCCAGAATGATGGCCTTCGTGCGCTCTTCAAACTCATCCTTTGTGTTTTTCTTTTGTTTCTTTAAAGTAACAGCGACATCAGTCTCTGGACTTTTCTTCCAGTCATACAACCTATCGATCTAAAAAATAAAATAAATACATAAATAAAAACGAGCATTTATATTAGAAGTGTGTTAAAGTTTTAGAAAATCCTAATCCAAGACGAGGCAAATGATTTAGAATATAGAACAGAAAAAAAAAAACATGGACTTAAAAGATTTCTCACCTTGTTTAGCGCTACAATAAAAGGACACTTCTTGTTCTTCAATAAATTTAATGATTCAATGGTCTGTGGCTCTAACCCGTGCATTATATCCACTACCAGGATGGCAATGTCACATAAAGAACTTCCACGGTTCCTCAGGTTACTTGAAATTTAAGAAAAGATAGTGAGAATGAATATTGGAACTCTGTTATATAATCAGAACCCTCAGGCATGCACAAAAAAGCTAAGCCATGGACGTCATCATAACACATATTTTCTACTGGCTGAGAACACAGGCTTTGTAGCAGAAAAGCAAGAAATAGGGATTTAAAGGGGTTGTCTGGTTTAGGAACATTAATGTTACTTTTTGTATAATATAAAAGTTATACAAATTTTCCAATACACTTTCTGTATTAAATCCTCCCGGTTTAGAAGATCTCGGAACATTCATTGTTTACTTCCATTAGATAAAATTGTGTCCATTGGTCATATGATGGCCACACAGGTGCCCGGTTCGTTAGAAGACCGCTCTGATACAAATACTGTAAGGAACCGTGCACCTGTGTGGCCATCACATGATCATGGACAGAATTGTATCCACTGGGAGTAAACAATGACTGTTCCTACTAAACAACAAGCAAAGATCACGAAAAACGTGAGGAATTAAATACAGAAAGTATATTGGGAAATTGTTTAACTTTTTATTATACAAAAAAATAACAATAATTTGATAAAACCTGACAACCCCTCTAACCTACACAGCAAGATGCAAACAGCATGCACACAAATCTTATCTAAGGTCCGATGAACACGACTGTGTACGGTCCGTGATATACGGACCACATGTCGGCGGCATATCCCGGACTGAACACAGTTCAGGGAGCCGGGCTCCTAGCATCATAGTTATGTATGACACTAGGTGTCCCTGTCTCACTGCGGGAATACGGTCCCTGAACGGTGTCGGGCCGGGAAATGAGGCCTAAGGGAGTTGAAGTTCAGAAGTGGTTGGCAAAGTGATACCTGAAAGACTCGTGACCAGGCGTATCAATGATGAGCATTCCTGGAATCTTCATGTTCTCCCTATCAAACTGAATTAATGACATTTAGAAAACAATGGATTATAGGAGGGATATTATTCTTCTACCAATATTCACATATTTCTCAGATACTAATACAGGTCATTTCTAAATACAACAATGATTTTGTGTAGTACTTACATTTTTAACCATTTTTGTCTGTTCTTTTAGAGCATCCAAAGGGACATTGGTTGCACCGATCTGCTGAGTGATGCCTCCAGCTTCACTGTCTTGTACATGAGTATGGCGCAACTACAAGGTTAAAAGAAACAATTAATAGATATATCCTGGGGGAAGAGTAATGCAGAAATGGAAAAAGTCATGCATTTCAGTATACATTACAGAAGTATAAAAATACAATTAGATCTTATTTTTATTGAGAAATATAAAAGGCATTGCAGAAAGATAAAATTCAACAGTGATACCTCAATATTATGCTAGGTAAAGTGCAACACAAGTTGAAGGCAATCATTCCGGAGAAAGAGGTGATTGAATGTTGTTAAATGCTGCGATTGTAGCGGTAATTACACTAACGGACCACGAAAAACTGTCCAGCATCACTTATATAACAAATTGAAGATAAAAGTAAAACTCTAGTTATAAAGTAAAAACCAATGGTTTCTTCACTGACTATTACCAATGGTTTCTGCACTGACTATTCCCTCCATGAAGCATTTATTCCCACAACAAAAAAAACGTGCCCGCTATATGTTAATAAACCGTTTCGTAAATAAGTATAAATTGCCAGATCAGATGCACAGTCATGTGGCGGCTATGCTTCACCCAGGTTATAGAACGGCAGCTGGAAATGCTACATCATGTGCCTGAATTAAAATAACATAAGAAATTCATGGACTTCCTCTAAACATTTCTCACCCAGTTATCTCGGTTATACTGTAAGGGCCCATGCACACGACCGTAGTGGTAAGCACGGCCCGTGATGTGCAGCTCGGACGGCAGAGGAGTGTCATCCGCAGGCCACCCGCAAATCACGGGCCAGTGCACATTCATTTCAATGATCCCGGACCGCAAAATGCGGCCATAATAAGACATGACCTAACTTTTTGCGGTCCAGTTGGCTCCCGGGCAATACATGGAGCGTGAAAGCCACGGTCATGTGCATGGGACCCATAGAGATGAATGGGACCGCAGTTCACTTGCAGATTTGCTGGTGAATTTCGGCCGCAAAAACACGTTCGTGTGCATGAGGCCTAAGGGTTTTATCAATGTAAAATATGTAGATGTAGGAGTTTTTCTTTAATATGTTAGACGACTTTAATTTCGGTTATCCATTAGACCCTCTAATAACACTAAGGTAGCTATACACATCCCTGCCCGCCATTGGACAGGTTTTTTTTATTGGGCGGGTGCAATCAGGGAGTGGTATTGCACCCGTTGGTATTAGGCAATCTGATTTGAACATTTGTCAACATAAAAAAAGTTCTTATATTATGTTATATGGCATTTCCTTCACCATTCACACCCAAAATAAATGTTGACACACTGCTGGCTCCTTCTTGTAATCCATATACAGTGTATCTTCTCTCTACAGACTGTCATGAGGCCTAAACTGTGCAACCATCATCCGAGCTCCCACAATGCACTGCCCTCTGGTAATAGAAAACCTGCAGAACTTTCAATTTAGCTTCCAGCCTGAAAAACGATATATCTAATAGGATATACATAGGAGCGCTCTCTTGTCTGTTCTTTCAGACTGCCTCCAAATGTAAACAGACATTATAGCCATTCATCAAGTAAAGTAGATTTGGTTCCTACATTATTTTTATTATTATTTTCACAATCTTTATTCTTAAAGAAAAAACAACATCCATAGAAAAGAAATTAATTAGTCACAAAAATCGACATTTTCCTCCCCCCTATATACGCTTCCCAAGCCTGGCAAAGCAATATGATTCAATGTGCCCAACCAAGGACTAAGAATGGCCATCAATTTTTCTATATTAGAGGCACTATATAAATATTAAAACTATAATTGCTGAGTGCAGTAAAAGTTACAAGTCCAGTTCCTCTCCACTGTTCAGCGAATAAAAAGTAAGGGCCCATTCACCCCAACGTGAATTTCATCCATGTGCTGTGTGTTGAAACACCGTACAGCACACGGCCCCATCGATTTCAATGGGGCCATTCACACATGTGAGTTTTCACGCAGCGAGAGTCCATTCCGTGAAACTCACTGCATGTCCTATATTGTTGTGCTTTCACGCCCCTATGCGCCCTTTGAAGTCAATGGGTGCGTGAAAACCACGCACAGTACACGGATGCACATCCATGCGCGGTGCGTGATTTGCGCCACAGTTCCTTAGGAAAAAAAAAGTGCCTTGCGAGTGCATGGAAAACGCATGCCACTCGCAAAGCACACTGACAAATTTACGCACATTTTTTACGGGTGTGAGGTTTCGTTCACATCTGCGTTGGGGTCCCGTTCTGACGTTCAGTCTGAGCTTTCTGTCAAAACAGGACCCTGAACAGACACAAACGGAAACAAGAGGTTTCTGTTTCCATCACCATTGATTTCAATGATGATGGATCCGGTACCCATGGTTTCCGTTTGTCTTTGTTGTGCACCGGATCCGTCGTTTTGCCGGAAGCAATAGCGTAGTTGACTACACTACGGGCAGCGAGCACCGATCAATGAGACAGCTCATTGGTCGGCTCTCGTTTGCTCCGGTCACAAGGAGCTATGTATGGGGACGAGCCGTCGTTACTCCGATTGCTTGTCCCCATACATTATCATCATGTCGGCAGCGCGTCTCCCTGTTTACACAGGGAGATGTGCTGCCGACAACGATAATAATTAACTTTTTTTAAATGATACGACCAGCAGATGATCGAGCGTTTGCTTGTTCATCTGCTGATCGCAGCCCTGTTTACAGGGCAATTATTGGCAACAAGCATTCTATGAACGATTATTTGCCCGATAATTGCCCAGTGTAAAACCCCCTTTAGGAAGACCATGCTTCTTGCCGATCCCTTTCTATTGTTCACATTAAGAATGGAATCACACATGCAGTTTTTGTTGCAGTGTTTTGTGCCAAAACCAAGAGTGGATCCAAAAAAGAATAAAATATATAAAGGAAAGACCGATACTTCTCTCTTTTGTATCCACCCCTGTGTTAGGCGTAAAAAAACGGCATCAAAATCTGCCACGAATACTGCATGTGTGATTCCAAGCCAAGGGAGCTCTTCTAAATTATGCTTTTCAAGTTCATCCAAAAAGGGAAACATTTTAGTATAACACCAGAGAGAAAAAAAAAATATTCTGAAGTCTGAGGGTGGATGTTTCAGTGTATAGGGCACAGTCAAAGACCCTTTACTCCCTGAACCGTCTTATAGTCATACACTCCAGTAACTCAGGCAAAGCGTGGCTACTGTACTGTACACACCGGAAGGATTCTGACGCTGTAAATAACGGTCCAAACACACATATGCATCTCCCGTCATCACATTGAGACAAATACACCTTAGAGCAAGAATGCAAAGAAAAGACAAAGAACTTACCTTGTCAAGGATTTTAGTCTTCCCAGTGTCCACATGCCCAAGGACACAAATAACTGGTGCCCGTAGAATTTGTGTGTTTATGGTTCTCTGGTTTTCCAAACGTCTTTTCTAAAACAAGGCAAAGGTGTCTTAGAAAAACCAATGCTAGATAAGCTTTGCTAGGTGTTCTACATATGCATAAAACTCAGAAGAGATCTATAACTATAATGCGAAAATAATATGCAAAACAAAAGAAAAAAATGTTGTAAAAACCGAAAGGTAAATCGTGATCTCTCAAATCTAATGGCTAGAAAGTCAAGAACATAAATGTAATCAGGAGAATTATGAATACCTCTATTCGCCTCTTTGCTTTATCATAAATCCGTTCCTCTTTGGTGCGATCATCATCGGAGTCAGACTCCGACTCAGAGCTGCGCTCTACAATAGGCTTCTTCTCGGCTGGTTTAGATCCAGCAGAATGAGACTCTGTTGGCTTTTCAGGTTTTTCTTCTGCAGATTTTTCATCATCACTGCTATCCCCTTCATCATCATCATCCTCACTTTCTGCATCATCATCATCATCCTCATCATCTTCATCCTCGTCCTCGTCTTCATTTTTCTCCTGAACCTCTATGTGAACAGTTTTTGTATCTACCGAGAGTATAAGCACAACTACTTGGTCAATGACATTTTCTGGTCAGGTTATTTCTCATTCCATTAGACAGCCAAGGGTGAAGACATTGCGACAAAACGCACAGCCCCAAGGAGGCAAGGGTGAGAAAAAAGGTCAAATACGGATACCCCTTTTAAGCTGTTCTATTGGAACATCAGGATTGTTTGAGCCATTTTAAGCAAAGACAGAAGACTGGTCATTAATCCCTTGTGCGGAAGCCAGTCTTCGTTTTTTATCCCTGCCTGCCAAGATCTAGAACTTTTTAATTTTTCCATCAACATAGCTGTAAGAGGCCTTGCATTTTGCGGGACGAGTTGTATTTTTTTTATACTTTTTTTTTAAATGAAATTGTGTATTTGAGTGTTTTGTGCAACTTTGTCATTTGTTTTTATTAAAAATAAAAAATTTTACTTTTTGAGATACAGCTTCTATGTATTCTGTATACATGGAAGCTGTATCTTGCAGTCAAAGCTGAATCCGTCAGGTCAGCGGGACTGACTGCTTCGGCCACAGAAGGTAACAGCTGGATCTACACTCAGGGCCCGCTTTATCCTTTAAAGTCAAAAACATCTAGAATATAGTCCACTGAGAGAACATTTCACAAATAAAGAGCAGTTATCAGTCTGTGCCGGGACAGAAAAGCACAGATAAATAGAGTGGTGTCAATAGAATGATCACATTAACACCTTAACGACCGCCCACCGTCTTGACGGCATGCGGTGCAGGTGCTTCGTCCACAGCGAAGTCTTTTGGCTTCGCTGTAGAAGAGGCAGATGAACGATCCTGTGAGCGCTCATCCTCTAAGCAGGAGCTGTAACTAACAGCTCCTGAACTTAGAGGAGCCTGCTGAATACAGCTGGAGTCAGAAAACATTCTGACACCAGCAGTATAACCCTTTGATCGCTGCCGTCCGTGACCGCGGCATGATCAAAGGGAACTCTCCTCTTTGATCGCATCCCAAAAAAAAAGTAATTGTTTTGAATAAAATAGATTTTATTGCCCATGGATTACATAAAAACCTACACATATTCGGTATCTACACGACCATAATAACCTGAAGAATTAATTTTACGATGTTGCTTAGTGTAAAATGTGAACAGGTTAAAAAAAAAAACAATGCAGAGAGCTTTTTCCTATATTCACGGCGTAAAAATAAATGATATAACAGTGTAAATTTTTCTACTCCCAAACCGCACAAATACAAATTCTCGCACATAAAACAAGGCCTCACACAGCCACAACAATGAAAAAATAAAACCGTTATGGCTGCTGAAATGCAGAGGCAAAAACTGAAATTTAGCCGGTCATTAATGAGGCTCTGTCACCAGTGCCCTATCTCCTCTATCTCCTACATAATCTGATCGGCGCTGTAATGTAGATAATAGTGGTTTTTATTTTGAAAAACGAGAATTTTTGTGGAAGTTATGAGCAATTTTAGATTTATGCTAATTAGTTTCTTAATGCCCAACTGCTCGCTTTTTAACTTTTGACCAAGTCGGCGTTGTGAAGAGTGACCAATCAGCGACATACACTTCTCTCCATTCATGTCCATTTGTACTCAGCACAGTGTGATCTTGTGAGATCATGCTGTGCTGTCATACACACTAACATTAACGTTACTGAAGCGTCTTGACAGTGAATAGACATCACCTCCAGCCAGGACGCGATGTCTATTCACAATCCCGACACTTCGGTAAAGCTTCAGTGGGACTTAATCGCTGCCCAGCGTGATCTCGTGAGATCACGCTATGAATGACCGCACACCGAGATCACGCTGTGCAGCGATTAAGTCCCACTGAAACGTTACCGAAGTGTCGGGATTGTGAATAGACATCGCGTCCTGGCTGGAGGCAATGTCTATTCACTGTCAAGACACTTCAGTAAAGTTAATGTGGGTATATGTGACAGCACAGCGTGATCTCGCAAGATCACGTTGTGCTGAGTACAAATGGACATGAATGGAGAGAAGTGTATGACGCCGATTGGTCAGCGTCACACACTTCTCTTTACAACGCCCAATTGGCCAAAAGTTAAAAAACGCCCAGTTTTTAAGGGCATTAAAAACATAATTAGCATAAATTTTAAATTGCTCATAACTTCCTCAAAAATGATCGTTTTTCAAAATAAAAAAACTGTTATCTACATTACAGCGCCGATCAGATTATGTATGAGATAGGGCAATTATAATGTGGTGACAGAGCCTCTTTAAGGTCTTTTCAGGCCCGGTCATTAAACACAATATGAAGGAGATAATAGCAAAGTAAAATTGACAAAAATAGAAAAATAAAAAAACAAAATAAGAGATAAGGAAAGAAAAAAAAGAAAAAAAAAGGAGGGTGGGTGGGGGCTTTGATAGAAGTAAGGGAAAGGCGCCGGTAAACTACCTTCACGGTTAAAGATGCTGGAATAAGAGACAACAATAACACAAAATGAGATGTAATTTTTTAATGGCACCATTTAATGTACAGAATTTTTTTTCTGGGGTGGATTTTACAGCGTCAACTAAAAGTGACATGTTAACTTTATTTTGCGGGTCAGTACGATTACAACGATACCAACTTGACATACTAGTTGACATTTAGTTTAAGTTTTCCATCAATTAAGCAGTGTGAGGGCTTATTCTTGCGAGGTGTGCTGCAGTTTTTATTGGTATCATTTTGGGGTATATAGGACTTAATGATCATTTTTAATTCCATTTTCTTTGGGAGGCGAGGTGACCAAAAGACAGCAAAACACGGCAATGTCCGACGTACATATAGGGTAGAGGTCGCCAAGGGGTCAAAAATTAAATGTTCAAATTTAAGGGTCTAAATTAATTTAAATAAAATATATAAAAAAAATGAAATAAAAATATAGACCTTTCTCATCATCGCTGATTATGGCTTCCCAGTCATCGACACCAACGTCATCTTCATTTTCTAAAAGGGTGTAGAAACAGTCCTATTAGTTGAGAGTAGGATCCTTCATGACAATATAATCAGTGGTACCTCTTCTACCTTGACCCCCACCCCCAAATGCTGTCAGCCTGCAATCCTAAAAGTGAGCAGCTAATGGATTCTGTAACTTAAGTGGTCAACATTTGTGCCCTACTTTATGGAAAAATACAGTCATGAGCAAAAACTGGCAAAATAATTTTACTGATCAAATTTCTCCAAATTAGCTGTGAGGTGATCCAATATTAACCTGCGATGCGGTCTTGCCATGTTCTCATTAACGAATATCAGGAGTGATACAGAAAGAGGAGAAATATTACCATAAAATACTAACACTGCAGTAAAAATTCAGATTTATCATTTTTTTACTTGATAAACCTGGTTGAGTCTACCATAGAAATTTTAAAATCCCAGAAATTATGCAATTGGCAAGCATGGAGATTTAAGTGCTCCATAATACGTTGAATAGCTATCCGCTCGTTCGGTCGACAGCTATTCCTCCCAACCTCCCCATATACATGCACACTCGGTTCGGCCAAGCGTGCATGTGTTCTAAATTGGGAGAAGGGAATAAGCTGCAAGGCACCTCAGGCAGCAGCTTATCTTCCGTGAGAAATTCAACATGCCCGATACTTCTACCTTCCGACATCTGCCAAACGAATGTTGGACAAACATCTAATGCGTCGTTCACATTTATGATGGAGGCTCCGTTAGGGACATCAGTCGCAGATCTGGAAGAAAATACCAGAAATTGTTTCTGGTAAAATCATGGACACCCCTATTGAAACTCGACAAAACCTATTCAAGTCAATGGGCTCCGTGAGTCGCCGGTGGTGTCCGTAGTACAACTGAACCAGCCCAACCAGTATTTGGCTGGGTTCACACGACCTATTTTCAGATGTAAATGAGGCGTATTATGCCTCGATTTACGCCTGAAAATACGGCTCCAATACGTCGGCAGACATCTGCCCATTCATTTGAATGGGTTTGCCGACGTATTGTGCCAACGACCTGTAATTTACGCGTCGTCGTTTGACAGCTGTCAAACGACGACACGTAAAATGACTGCCTCGTCAAAGAAGTGCAGGACACTTCTTTGGACGTTTTTGGAGCCGTTTTCTCATAGACTCCAATGAAAACAGCTCCAAAAACGGATGTAAAAAACGCCGCGAAAAACGTCTGAAAATCAGGGGCTGTTTTCCCTTGAAAACAGCTCCGTATTTTCAGACAGAATTGCAGTTATCGTGTGCACATACCCTTTCCGTTGTTCTGCTTCTCTGACTGAGCAGAACAATGGAAACACCGACACAGGTGTGAACCCGACCTTACACACAGAGGGTCGGCCGACAGCATCAAGTTGGCCTGCTGTCAGTCTGTGTAGAACTACTTTGATTTCCGAGGCCATATCACCACACATATGAGAAATTGCAAATCAGCAGTTTATTAGGTAATGTCATAAGTCATCATTATGCAATTAGGTAAGAACCACCAACAAAAGCAAAATGTGCACACCTAACATTATTTAACCACGCCCACAAGTAAAAACTGTATTTAAAGAACATTTGGGCATCAGCTTTATTTTTTCTCGGTTGTGCCAAGATCAGAAGACAGGAAAATATCAAGTTTGTTTGTCCACAGCTGGAGGTCTTGATACGTCTGTACTCCTCTTCTCATCCTTCTACCCTACCAAACATTGGTAAACGTACAAAAGCAAATCAATAAATACACGTACTTTCCCTTCTTGTATACCTTTTTAGAGCTGAAGAAAAGAGAAAGCTAGAAAAAGACCACATGACGTTCATGGACGGCCGACTGCAGTAGCACACTACTTCAACAATCACAATTTTTCTTTCTAACTATAAGCATGCAGTGAATAAATTCCTAATATTAGTAAATCCATTGTGCATGCCTTTTAGTAATGTTTTAGGCCACATAAGAGGCTTCCGAAATCATAGAATTATTTCTGCATAAACCATTGGTGGACTAAGAACAGCAACCACAATCTCCTTTACTACGTGGAAAATGGACTTTAGTGTTGAAGTGTAGATTTGACTTTTATACTGTTTACTTAAAGTGTAACTAAACGTTCGACAAACTTCTAACATGTCATAGTGACATGTCAGAAGTTTTGATTGGTGGGGGTCCGAGCACGGAGTTCCCCACCAATCGCTAATGAGCTTGTGTGAACGCTCGGCCGTTTCGTTTCTGTGAACACTTTAACAGTGAAGTGATTTAACTTTGTGGTTGTTCTGTCAACAACAAAAAGAAAAATGATGCCCAGGTAATGTGATATAATAAATAATCTCTATGTTCAGCAGGATTCACTGCCTGTGGAAGATTCATTGCACTCTCGATGTTGGTTTGCCCTAGAGACCATTATCATCAATGCAGGTATGCATTACTGTTGGAAATAAACGACTAAAAGCGATGCAAATTATAAAACTTGAAAAATGAACTGCGGGGGGGGGGTTGCCTAAGAATAGATTCACACGCAGAAGATTTTTTGCAGAAATTTGTGCCCCTGTCCCTCTGATCTGAGTGAAGTTTGCAGAAATCCATGCACATGCTGCAGAAACAACCCCATTCAGATGCTTGGAAATGATTTTCGTCACAAAAATTTCTGGAAAAGATCTGCCGTGTGTAAACATACCGTAAAGATCTTTGGAATGCTAAACTAAAGGACGTAGTTACACGTGACAAATAGGAAAGCTAATGGCTATATGGCTAAAAACTACAGGATTATTAGAAGTAAAGCTCACAACAAACAAAAAGATAGCCATGCTTCAAATGGTAATGAAATACCTTCTTTATCTGTCCCACTATCCTGATTAGAGTCACACTGGAAAAACATGTCTGGAAAGTTTGTAAGAAACACTTCAGTTTATTTGGGGGGGACGGGGGGGGACACACACCGAGTAATACACAGCTATCAGGCTAACATACCAACATGTAAAGGGACTGGTCGTCAGGGTTCTTAATAGGTGTAATTTGTTTTAAACATAGGGCCCATCAGACAAAATGAGGAGGGGAAAAAAAAACAACCAGCAATATCAACTACAATAGGATTTACAGGCAACAATCTGCTGGAATTTTACCATTTTAATCGCTCCGGATCTGCACATTCGTGTGAACATCTAGTAATGGTAATCATAGTAGAAAGGGGCAGATGTCTCGTATTACTACAATCCGCCAGCACTTCTGGACTCCAGCGGTAATAGAGGCAGCTCGAAAAGTAGCACTAAAATGGACAATTTCTAAACCGGTTATTTGGTTTCTTTTTTTAATTGCAATATCCTTATGTATTCTAAACTCCTTTACTCTGAAAGGGGTCGTGACCAAGAGGTCATTCAGGTCAGGTTTGACAGAGTCAAAAGGAACTTGAAGTCCTGGGGAGCAGTGGCGAGCCTGAAGGAAGTGCCACAAGTTGGGACACAGGCGGATCCATCAAACCATATACAGCCCATTTGGTGACCAAATCCCCTGGAAATGGAAAGAGGATATCAATCCATTTAGAAAAAGGTTAAGTGCTTGTCAGGGTGTTTTCATTCCTTACTAAGGGCTCATGCACACCACCATTTTTTTTGTTTTGTTTAATATCCTATCCGTTTTGTTTTTTTAGCGGATAGCAAACTGAACCACTCCTTTCTATAGGGTCACGCACAAATAATTTTTTATTTTATTTTTTTCAACTCCGTGTGTGCGTTCCGCCAATTATAGAACAGGTCCTATTCTTGTCTGTATGTGCGGTCCGTCTGATCCATTCTAATGTATGGGTCCATAAAAAACAAACAAAAAAAAAACAAAACAAAAAAAAAAACGGACAGCACACGGAAGCCACTAGGTAGCGCTTGGCAATTATGACCTAAATCAAAATCACAATTAATTGTACATGTAACTTCGATTATGATTATTGAACGATTATTTAGGCCACACCCCTTTTTGTATTTCACACCCTTGAATTTATATTTATCCCCTGAACCTGCTGTATACTACTGTATATAATATACCCCGACACTGACCCCACACCGTATATTGCCCCATAGTGCTCCCGACACAGTATAATGCCCCATAGCTGCCCCCACGCATTATAATGACCCTATAACTGCCTCCACACAGTGTAATGCCCCTATAGTTGCTCTCCACACAGTATAATGCCCCCATAGCTGCCCCCAGAGTACAATGCCCCCATAGCTAGCACCACAAAGTATAATGCCCCCATAACTGCCCTCCACACAGTATAATGCCCCTATAACTGCCCTCCACACAGTATAATGCCCCGATAGCTGCCTCTATATGGTATAATCCCCCATATAAGAAGAAACAGGAGGAACCCTCCAGCTCACCCACAGAACGTCAGTCCAGACTGCGCTCGGATCCTACGTGACGGCACACGGAAAGGAAACAGAAGAAAAGAAAAGATCTTTGACCCAGCGCTTAAAAGAATTTTAAAGCCATGAATGGACATGAGTTGTCCGAAACGCGTAGGCTATTGTAACCACCCCCGTACACTTTTGGAATCTTATTTGTTGGAATAAACTTGGAACTCGGTTTCCTTTTAAAATTCTTCTAAGCGCTGGATCAAAGATCTTTTATTTTCTTCTATAATACCCCCATACCTTGGTTGAACATGATGGACATATGTATTTTTTCAACCGTACTATGTTACAGACTTCCACACAGTATAATTCTACTATAGCTGCCCTCACAGTATAATGCCCCATAACTGCACCCATAGCTGCACCCCACGCTGTATAATGCCCCCACAGCTGCCCCCAATAGTGTCCGATAAAAATAATAAACTCTCCAATGACCAGTTGAGGAGATCCCTCTGCTCCTCTGGCCTGTGGTTTCGATTTCGATTAATTTCCCAGCCCTACCACTACAATCCACATTTTGCGGTCCGCAAAACAAAAACGGTTGTGTGCATGAGCCGTTAAAGAGGAGCTCCTCGAACTTGCAGTGTTTTGTAAAAGCCAGAGGCTGGCGCCAGAGATGGGAATGGGGGGGGGGGGGGAAAGAGTCATCCTTAACGTGTACGGTTCACGGATGCAGGCAATTTTGTGTTTTGTTCGGACTCTGAATTCTAGGAGGCTTCGGAAAGCAGGCACTGAGCGCAAAGAGAATATAGACTGACTGCAGGGGAATTTTTTATTGCGGCAGCCACAAGCATAGTGCATCGGGGACCGTCATTGTACCCGATTGTTGATTGGAGTCCTCCCGGGAGAAAGACATCTGACAAGAAGAAATTGGAAGGGTGAGGAGTAGAACAAGCATCAGTGTTGAGGGAAACCACCTGGGAAAAATGCCCCCCCGCTCCCCCCCCACAGGAAACTAAATAGCACTAGGGGTCCGGTGGGCTGTGCCCTGCCGAATGGCTGGTCAGTAGACTCTGGGAGCAGGCTGAAGGCTGTTGGAGAGCAGACTAAAGTAGCAGGACTGCAGGCTCCAGAGATGGCACTGAACTGAGCGATGCCGGGGATGGAAGGAGTACTGCCTCTTGGAAGCCCACACTGAGGAAAGGCCTCCCTGAAAAAAAAAAGTCTGGGCTTACAAGGCATTGGATGGAACAGAGCCCGCTTCCCAACCAGTCAACATGGTGAAGAGTGCCGCATGGGGAAAAATTAATGATGACCCAGGTGGGCAAAGAAAATCTGTGGTCTAGGCCACCAAGAAGCTGGAAGCTAAATTAGCTAGGACCTGCTGGTGTGGAAAGACCAGGAATGGCCTACAGGGCAGACAGGAAATGGTCCTGGGGCGGAGGGAGCACTGCCAGTGCTAAAAGGCCCCCTTTAACACATATCCACTGATGACGAAGCGGTGCAAAGGAGGTCACCTAAAACCTCTGTTGGGTGGGGGAAAAGACTCTTATACTCACCCGCAGACATCTTTGGGTGCACACAGGGTCATCTCTCCTTGTTAACCTCTCACAACAGTGGGGTTTCTGGAATTCTACCCAACAGAGGGGTTAAAAGGTTACCAGCCGTGGAGAAAGTGCAGAGCAAAGAGCTGCCGGGTTTCCTAGCATCCTCAGGGAGTTGACTAGACTGGCAGTCCAGGCCAACAACAACCATGACACTAACGGGAAATAAATAAAAATAAAATAAAAAAGGGCAGCAGACCTAAGATGCAGGTCGTGTCTGCCTCCTATCGACACTAGGCTAAAACTAAAAAGGCAAGGGCCTATACCCATGGTGCAATGTCCCCCAATGACATTAACAAGAAACTAAGAATTTAAATTAATTTGCACTCACCAGGAGGCTCTGCAGACAAGGAGGCCTCTTCTTTTTCTACCACTGGCACTGGAGATTGAGCAACATCATCAACTGGAGAACTCGCCTCCATTGGTTCTAAAAAAAACATATACAAAACATTCAGATTATTAATTGTTCTGCAATATGTCATATTGCACCAGAAAAAAACACATTAGGGTAAGTCCACACGCGGCAGATTTGTTGTAGAGTTTTCTGCGACAGAAAATCGGATCCATACCTCTGAAAGTCTCTACAGCATACGTACGTCTTTTTACAAATCCCATTAAGATCAATGGAACAGTCACAGAAATTTCTGCACCAAATCTGCCACGTGTGACCATACCCTTAGTCAATAAACTTTTTTTTGTGTGTGTAATTAGCTATTTAAGTCACCCTAACACAATGAATATATGATGAAGATCAGGACTTCTGCAGCTTTTGATGTAAAATACAAGATGTACAAATAACTGGCCAATATAGAAAAAGACAAATGCTCAAATTTACCTTCCTTATTTGGAGTCTGCTGTTGGGGCTTCTTTTTCTTTTTGTCTACATAGATGGGCTTTTTCTTTGGCACAGAGTCTTTAGATGGCACTTCAACACCTGTTGAAGCAAACAAAGATGTCAGTTATGATAATATATACAACATTATGCTCAAACCTCTTACATTACATAAAACAAATGTGAGGGGAAAGTATCCACCACAGGACATTTTACAATATGAGCAAAACCAATGTTCTTCCCCTGCAGTGTGACAGGAGACAAGAAGTTTTGTTTCTCCATCACTATGCGATTTTTTAGCAAATAATTAGCTCCCATCAAAATATGAAACTAAATAGCAACCAAAAAAACTATATTTTTAAGCTATGGATACTGGTATTTTACGTGAATGGATTCCCGTGATGTAGAGCTCAAAAGTAACAAAATGAAGTGTAAATAAGACAGTAGATGGCAAAAAAAGACCATTAGTATAAACCCACCCTGCGCTTGAAGGACCTTCAGTGTAGCCACAGCACGCGCGCGGGCCTCTTTTTGAGCTTTTGTTAAGAGTTTCCCTTCTTTTTTCAAGCGCTCTTTCCGTTCCTTCTCTTTCTGCTTCTTTTTTTCTTTCCGTTCTTGCTCTAATCGTTCCTGGGAGATGAATCATGTAATCAAATTATTAGACTGTTCTGAGTATGTTTTACCCACGTGCATGGAATTTTTCAGCCAAAATCTTACCCACAAGAGTTTCAGTTGAGACTCCCACCAATTACATTTTCTGAGAAAGGGGGGGCTTTTAAGGGGTTTTAAAACTAATAGAAAATGCTCCGGAGCTGGGTGAGGTATGCAAAAACTGTTAAGATGTTGTTGCTGACAGAGGCTTTGTGGTAAGAGCGGAGAAAGTATCTGCAGCCACATCCTTGCTTCCAGCTCAAACTTCTTCCTGGCCTTAGGCCCCATGCACAGGACCATATATTTCATCCATAATTACGGACCGTAATTACAGAGCCATTAGTTTCTATGGGCTACGGACACCTTCCAGTATTTTTACTGATGGGTGTCCGTGCTGAAGAACCGGTCCTATTCTTGTCCGTAATCACGGCACAGACTCTCCCATAGAAGCCTATGGGCGCTAAGGCCCCATGCACACGACTGTATTTTTCATCCATCCGTAAATATGGATCCGTAGTCACCCGTAGATCATTCGCATATACGGAAGGGTGTCCGTAAATATGGTCCGTAATGCATCCATATTTACGGATCCACAAAAAAAAAAAAACAGGGAGGAATGTAAGATAATTCCCTGGCGTCGCATAGCAATGCTTCTGTAATTACGAACCGCTATGGATGCACATCCGTACCCGTCCGTAATTACAGAAGCGCCCATAGACTACTGTGTGGAGTCCGGACAAAAAAAGGACACGTTCTATCATTTCTACGGCACGGACACCCATCAGTAAAAATACTGAAAGGTGTCCGCAGCCCATAGAAATGAATGCGTCCGTATTACGGTCCGTAATTACTGATGAAAAATACGGTCATGTGCATGGGGCCTTAGATTCCTCCCTGGTTTTTTTTGTGGATCCGTAAATACGGATACATTACGGACCATATTTACGGACACCCTTCCGTATATGCGGATGATTTACGGATCCGTATTTACAGACCGATGAAAAATACGGTCGTGTGCATGGGGCCTTAGGCCTAGTTCCCACTAAATATTTTGCAGGCAGAAAAAAATCTGCCTCTAAAATTCCTTCAGGAATTTTGAGGCAGGTTTTGACCTGTACGCGCGGTTTTGCCCCGATTTTTGCCATCCGGCCATTGAGAACCCGGGAAAAAAACAAAAACGGTTAAAAACGCTTTTCCTGCCTCTCATTGATTTCAATGGGAGGTCAGAGGCGGAACCGCGGCAAGAAAGAACATGCCACTTTTTCTTCCTGTGAGTGGCTGAAAGCCGCCCGGGAAAAAATGGGAGGCGATTTCAGCCGGATTTTTTTACACGGATTCCAATGAGGTTCCATGTCAAAATTAGCACCAAAGAACTCAGTGTGAACTGGACCTTCGAGTACAGACGTGGCTGGACACACTGCTCCCTCTCGATCTTCCATAGTAGTGGTCAGTGGCACATATGATCACAATATATATTGGAAAGTGAGCGCTACATGTCCTTAATCTATTGAAAACCATTGGACACTATTCTAAAGCCCCTGTAAAATTGCCTTTTTATGTATAATTTTATATCCAAGCATTTGCAAACAAAAATCATGATGCGATAGGATTACAGTACCTCTTCAAGACGCTTGGCTTCCAGCTCTTCTAGTCGTTTCAGTCGCTCCTCCTCTTCTCTAATAAGCCGCTCTTCCTCCTCCTTCATTTTAGCAAGAGCTTCCTGCATGGCTTTCACAGTGGCTGAACTAGGACCCTTCTTTTTTTTGTCTTTCTCCTCTTTCTCCACTTTTTTCTTCTTTTTGTCTTTTTTCTTTTTGTCACCATCATCATCTGTATAAAATATAACATTTTAAAATACATTTGAAGGGAATGAATCCCCTTTATTTTAATAATTAAAACCAGATACTGAAACATTTTTTTACTTTTTTTTTATCTTCTGATTGTAGATTGTTTTTATTCTATTTTCTGTACATGATTATGAGGGCAGCCATCTTGCCTGAGTGGCTGCTAACAGCATTTAGAGATATGCTTTACAGCAGCCACATGGGCCATAGGAACCAATAGTGTGGAGTTGACCCATTGACTTCTATAGGAGATGGGTTCTAGGCATACTCGGACATGTACAGAGGTCACTGTACAAAAAGGGGGAGGAGGGGAGCTGTGTCCATCACTTATTTTCAATGGTGGATGTTATCTATATATAGGAGTTTCCCTTCATTGTAGTTCTGCCTGTGATAATAAAATTACTGCTGAAAGGTGATCTCTATAGAACAGGAAGTGTCCATCTATTATAAGGCACAGTGGCCCAAGTCAAAACTGCAAGATTCCAGTTTTTTTTTAAATAGTGACATGGCAAACCATCATCTCAAATTCTTAAATATGTTTGACATGAAATCTTTATTTAAACAAGGTCATTTTCTGATGACACATTCCCTTTAAAAGAAACTAAGTATAGGGCTAGAGCGCCTTAATACGGTCACTACGATAAGGACATGAACCTGTTAATGTCGCACTGTACATTTAGCAGCGTTAAAGGCTGCAGTATAAACGTGATGGTAGGGCTGGGCAATTATGACCTAAATCAAAATCACGATTAATTGAACATGTAAACTCGATTACGGTTATTGAACGATTATGTAAGCCACACGCCTTTTTACATGTAACGCCAGTGAATTAATATTTAGCCCGAGCCTGCCGTATACTACTGTACAGTAGAATGCCCCATAGCTGCCCCAAAATATTATAATGCCCTTATAACTGCGTCCACACAGTATAATATCCCTATAGTTGCCTTCCACACAGTATAATACCCCCATAGCGGTCCCCACAGTATAATGCCCCATAGAGTACATGCCCCCATAGCTGCCTTGACAGTATAACTGCCTCTATAGTATAACACCCCTATAGCTTCCCTCACACAGTATAACGCCCCTGTAACTGCAACCCACACAGTATAAATTCCCCATAGCTGCCCCCATGCTGTATAATACAACAACAGCTGCCCGATAAAAAGAATATACGTACTCACCTAACCCTGTTCCAATGACGAGTGGAGTAGATCCCTCTGCTCCTCTGGTCTGTGCAGCTCAGCACAGACAGGCGCGATGACGTCACTGCCTCGTGTCCAGCGATACATAAGGAATGGTAGAGCGAGGAACCTCACGGTCCCCAGCTCTACCATTGCATTTAATTGAATGTGCGTCCTGAAGATGCAGACAGTTTAAACCGGCAGAAAATAATTTATAAAACCGAAATTCGCAAGAGGACGACGATTAATTGCGCTGCATTTCGATTTCAGTTAATTGCCCAGCCATACGTGATAGTTCACCAGTTTTAGGTAGTCCCATGTACAGACACGATGAGGCATGAGCTGCATTGGTGACCTTGTTTCTAACAGTTACTAAGATACAATTACAGTGTTTCGGAGTCTGTTATGAGGAATGATGTGCACACAGCTTTGACCCATGTGCCCTCAGTAAGGCCTGCTAGTACAATACACTTTGCTCAGGATTACAATACTTTTAGTAAAATATATACGCACCATCCTCTACTTCTGCAGCCTCTGCTTCCACTACAGGCTTTTTGTCCTTTTTGGCTGCAGCCTCTTCCGTTTCTTTTTCAGGGGCACTTGTTTTCACAGTTTCTTTTTTAGGACCTTCAGACTCTTCTTTTTCCTTCTGCTTCTTCAGTTTGGCCTTGTCCTCCTCTTTTTTCTTCCGCTCTCGTTCTTTTTTTTCTGCCTTCTTCTGAGCAGCAGTCTTTATTTTGAACTCCCCTTCCTCATCCCCACTATCGTCTTTAGTAACAGGCTTGGCCTTTTGTTCCTTCTTTCTTCCTTTCTTACCTCGGCTGAACTCATCGGAGTCCTCCTCACTTTCTGCAGGAATATCTACTTTCTCCTTACCGTGATCTTTAGCTTCTTCGGAAATCTGTGTCTTTTTAGTTGTTGCCTCATTTTTGCCTTTGCTTTTTTTAGAAGTTTTATTAAAATGATTATAATCATAGTCATCATCATCACTCTCGGACATATTTTTGGGCTTTTCTTCTTTTTTGGGTTTTGTACTTTTGCTTTCCATCTCATCACTATTGTCTTCATCTTCGTCAAGACTGGCTTTCCTGCCCTTATGTGCTTTTTTTTTCTTCTGCTTTATAAAGATAGATTCTGTCTCTTCTAATTCTGTTTTCTACAATTCAAACAAACTTACTTAAAAGTATTTTTTAACACATATTTGCTAGTGATAAATATTGTCTCCAACGATAACTGCACTTAAACTTGATAAACCAAATGTACTCATGTACCCAAATAGCAGGCAAAGTCATTTACTCTAGTATCCAGATGGGGACAATCATACGCACACTACAAAATGTACACAATCTTCTACATGGTTAAATTAAATTCTGGTAGGTTTTAAAGGAGTTTCCCCATCAGAGACATTTATGACATATCCACAGAATATTTCATAAATGTCAGATAGACGCGGGTCCCCCACCCATCTCCAGAACGGGGCCCCCTAAAACCCGTTCTAGCGCACTGTGTTGTGCATGAAGCGTGTGATTTCTGATCATGCATAGCGGAAACAATGTAGCTCGCTGAGCTACGCTGTGTTCGTAACTACCATTCAGTTCTATGGAACGTACGGAAAAAGAGTAGCTCAGCGAGCTACATTGTTTGCATAATGCATGGCCGGAAATCACACGCTTCAGGCACACTACAGAGCGGTAGGATGGGGTTTAGGCGGCCCCGTTCTAGAGATAGGAGTGGGACCCGCGTCTATCTGACATTTATGACATATCCTGTGGTTATGTCATAAATGTTTCTGATGGGAAAACCCCTTTAAAGCTTTGTAATACGCCCCAATGGTACTAAAAATAACAGACCTTTTGTGCAGAATCCTTATTGGATTTTTCTCCGAAATTTTCCAGCGACAGCTCATCAAGCTCTTTCAGAATGTCATCTTCACTACAAATGAATGACACAATCTTGTTATAACGCTTCACCAAATTTCCACACATATACATGATATTGTTTGCATGGATGTTAACCTGAAAACAAAAATACCATTTAAAAAACACCTTCTAACCCCATTTAATGACTTGTATCACAATCTATTGAGAAATAATTTACATAAAAGTTATGAGTATTCCAAAATGACACATTTATGGCATACTCACAGGATGTCATAAATGTTTGACAGATGCGGGTCCCACCTATGCAAGCCAGCTCGGCCGTTTCTGTAAATCCCATAGAACTAAATGGGGAGCCGCACACATGTCCGGCCACTCTCTATTCATTCTCCATCCGGACATTTTAAATATGATGGGGTATATGGGGTAATATTACCTGGGGCCCTTCAGTTGTGCCCCTCTGCCATGGATCCACAGTTTTAGGGTCCCCTTTGTGCTGTCCCAAAATGACTGCAGCACTTCTTAGACTACGAGTCTGAGACACTCCCACTGTCCTCGGATTGGCCAGACCTGCTCACATGAGTAGTTCTGGCTAATCCGTGAACAGAGAGAGTGTCTTAGACTCAGTCTGAGGAGCGCTGTGGCCATTTTGAGGCAACATAGGGTACCTTGAAATGGTGGATCCACAGCAGAGGGGCACAACTGAAGGGCAACAGGTAATATTACTCCATATAGCCCATCACATTTATAATTTTGTCCAAAGACCGGAGGGTCGCATTTCATTATGCAGAGGCTAGAGTTACAGTCTGTATTATAATACAGGCTGTAACACAATCGGTGCAAGTAAATATATATTATTTAATGTCTACTACTATGGGTCGGTAATCAGCGAAGACTTGCCGCAAAGTAAATTACAACCAAAAATATATCAGTAGTACCAGCAGCATTATTCAACAAGAGGCTTCTTAACACAGGAATCAGTTAAACAGCATTGATTCCTCATTCCCCATTAAGGCCCCTGCGCTCTGGAGGGAAATGCAGCAGACTTTTCGTGTGGATTTGCACAGCAAAAACCTGCAGCCAATTACACTACCAGTTATGTGGATTACATTTAAACAAATCTCATCCACGTGGCGTGGAACATTATCCACAAGGAAATCAGAGCATGCAGTAGATTTTCACATCCACAGCATGATCATTCTGTTGCGATTTTTTAAAGCAGATTTAACCTCTTCAACATAAAAACCGTGAAATCGGTGGTGAAATCCGTAGCCTAATCCGCCACAAGTGTGGGTATCCTTATTTTCCCTGACTAGATACCTCGAGACACGCACTTTCCCGGTGAGAAGAATCCGGCATTATGAGACACCGGTCTGACACGGCTATATGACAGAAATTGAACTCACTCAAAATCTTGCTTTTTCTTGTCTTTCTTCTTTTTTGCTTTACCCTTTTGCTCTTTGGAGGCCCCAGCACCCTCTATTTCTGCAGCAAGGGCGTCAAGGTCAGCATCGTCCTTGCCACTGGGAAAAAAAGAAAAAGGATTAGCTTATTATTTAAAACTTCCTTTAGTTTTGTGGCCGTGAAATAAAAAAATAAGAACATTACAAATTATTTATTGAGAAATCGTGACATTGTAAAAACTAAGCCAGCTCAAATGAAATGAGCACTTCTAGTTCTGAACCAATCAAAGACAGAAGAAAGGCAAGGACAGCAAGGACTATGAAGGTGGGAAGGGGGGCAGACACAAGGGAAACCACAAACTCATGAGGCGGTAACTTCCCATAAAGGCAGGCAGCGCCGAGACATCTACCCCAGGAACATCCTGCACATACAAAACAGGTGGAAAAACTCATCTAACTACTGAAATACGACAAGCAACATCATGGTACAAATAAAATCCCACTCCTGCCTCCGATCAATTTAGTACAAGACTGATCACAAACCAAGCACCCCATTGTGAGAGCGGAGAAGAAGGAGCAGCCGCCTGACGTTTACTCAGTGCACATTTCGTGATTATGTTGCATCTGTATCTTTAAGCCAAAGCCAGGAATTGAGCCCAAGCACAGAAAATGTATAACTGGAAGATTTATACTGGTTATGGCTCACAAGTGTGGATGCAAAATACAGATTAAATCTGCACTCTCAAAGTTTCCTAACTTTGGGGAAAACCAAAGAATCAGCCATAAGAATCAAACAGACGCAACAGCCAAAAACCATTAGGAACTATCAATACATCAGTACAAAACATAGCAGGAAAAATCTATAATGTCCAACATGCAAAAAAATTGTGAAAAAATAGAATAAAGTGGCGGAGAAACGTACAGGTAAAATACTTCTCAGTGCGATCCAGCAGTGAAATACTGTGCAAAGCAAGCACTGTGTCAGCTCCGGACTAGCCGGGGAGGAGAGAACTGCCCATCTTGGCTGTTTATATGGCATTCCACAAGGTTGCAAGTGATTGAGTCAGAAACGGGGGACTTCCCAACTAGCAGAAAACTGGCCGTCCCTAGACACACATACAGGGGACTGAAATGTTTTACACTCACAAAAATGGCTTTAACCCCTTTAGGACACAGCCTGTTTTGGCCTTGTGGACACAGATGATTTTTTCAAATCTGACATGTGTCACTTTATGTGGTAATAACTCCGGAACGCTTTTACCTATCCAAGCGATTCTGAGATTGTTTTCTCGTGACATACTGTACTTTAGGTTAGTGAAAAAATGTGGTCGATAAATTCAATATTTATTTGTGAAAAACTTCAAATTTTAGCAAAAATTAGCATTTTTCTAAATTTAAATGTATTTGCTTGTGAAACAGATAGTAATACCACACAAAATAGTTACTAGTTAACATCCCCCATATGTCTACTTTATGTTTGCATCATTTTTTTTCACGTACTTTTATTTTTCTAGGACGTTACGAGGCTTAGAACTTTAGCAGCAATTTCTCATATTTTCAATAAAATTTCAAAAGGCTATTTTTTCAGGGACCAGTTCAGTTCTGAAGTGGCTTTGAGGGCCTTATATATTAGAAAGTCCCCATAAATCACCACATTTTGAAAACTATACCCCTCAAGGTATTCAAAACCACATTCAGAAAATATTTTAACCCTTTAGGCGTTTCACAGGAATTAAGGCAAAGTAGAGGTGAAATTTACAAATTTCATTTTTTTTGCCGAAATTCATTTGTAATAAAAAAAAATCTGTAACACAGAAGGTTTTACCAGAAAAACGTAACTCAATATTTATTGCCCATATTCTGCAGATTTTAGAAATATCCAACATGTGGACCTAGTGTCCTAATGGACTGAAACACAGGCCTCAGAAGCAAAAGGTGCACCTAGTGGATTTTGGGGCCTCCTTTTTTTAGGAATATATTTTAGGCACCATGTCAGGTTTGAGGAGGTCTTGTGGTACCTAAACAGCCGAAACCCCCCCAGTGACCCCATTTTGGAAACTACACCCCTCAAGGCATTTTTCTAGGGGTATAGTTAGCATATTGACCACACAGTTTTTTTTGCAGAATTTAGTGGAATTAGTCTGTGAAGATGAAAATCACCTATTTTTCTGTGGAAACATAGATTTTTTTTCATTTTTACAAGGAATAAAAGGAGAAAAAGCACCCCAAAATTTGTAAAGCAATTTCTCCCGATTACGGCAATACCCCATATGTGGTCGTAAACTGATGTTTGGACCCACAGCAAGGCTCAGAAGGGAGGGAGCGCCTTTTGGATTTTGGAGCGCAGATTTTGCTGGATTGGTTTTCAGTGCCATGTCGGGTTTGCAACGCCCCGGAGGGACCAAAACAGTGGAAACCCCCCAAAAGTGACCCCATTTTGGAATCTACACCCCTCAAGGAATTTTTCTAGGGGTATAGTGAGCATTTTGGCCCCTCAGGATCTTTTTTAGAGCTAAGGTGACCAAAAAACAGCGATTTTGGCGCTTTAAATTCTTTATTTATTACAGCGTTCACCGTGCGCAATAAATTACGTTTTAATTCATTCTGCCGGTCGGTACGATTACGCCGATACCATATGTGTATAGTTTTTTTTACGTTTTGCAGCGTTTGCACAATAAAATTAAGTTTCTATAAAATAATTTCTTTTCTGGGACACGCTATTCTGAGCCGTAACTTTTTTATTTTTTCGTCAAAAAAGCTGTGGGAGGTCTTGTTTTTTGCGGGACGGGTTGTAGTTTTCATTGGTACCATTTTGGGGTAAATGCGACTTTTTGATCACTTTTTATTCTATATCTTGGGAGGGGTGGTGACCAAAAAATAGCGATGCTGACAGTTTTCCGTTTATTTTGTTCACCGTGCGGAAAAATTAACATTATAGTTTCATAGATTGAGTCGTTACGAACGCGGCGATACCAAATATGTGTACTTTTTTTTTTAACGTTTTCATTTTTTTCCCTATAATAAATGACTTATGGAAAACAAAACCTTTTATTTTGACACTTTTATAAAACATTTTTCTTAACATTTTTTTACTTTTTACACTTTATATTTTTGACCTGCAGCTCTGATCGCTGCTAGAATACATTACACTACCTAGGTAGTGTAACGTATTCCAACTGTCAGTGTGACGTCACAGTCACTCTGACAGTTGGTCTACGAGGATCAGCTGAGGCTGATCCTCATATGTTGACATACATGGCAGACTTGGGGGCCGTTGTCAGGCCCCGGGGTGCCATCACAAGCATCAGAAGCCCCCACGATTGCATGGGGGCTGCTGATGCGCTACAAACCCGCTACATGCGGAGATCGCAATCGAGCCCCGCATGTAAGGGGTTAATTGCCGAAATCAGCGGCGATGAGCCGCTGATCGGCAACACTGGAGAGTGTCAGCTGTCGGGGACAGCTGATCTCCAAGTTCCCGATGCACACTGTCGCCGACAGTGTGCATCGGGAACGACACAGTGACTTCCTGTCACTCTGACAGGAAGCCTATCAGGACCAGCTGAAGGTTGGTCCTGATGGGCTTCCGTCCATGGCAGACCCGGAAGCCATTGCTTGGCTTCCATTTGCCATACTAACTATCGGCAGACCCCGCGATTTCGGACGGGGGTCTGCCGATCTGTTAGAAACCCCTAAAATTCGGCGATTGCACCCGATCGCCGAATTTAAGGGGTTAATGCGCCGAAATCAGCGGCAAAGGACCACTGGCCGGCAAGAGGGGAGTGTCAGCTGTCGGCGACAGCTGACCTCCCGGTTCCCGGTGCACACTGTCGCCGACACCGGGATTAACTCAGTAACTGTACGTCCTCGTGCGGGAAGTAACCTCCCGCGAGGACAGACAGTTACGTCCTGGTGCGGATAGGGGTTAAAAAGGAGGTGAACTATTGAAAAAGAAAAACACACCAAATATACAATACAGTAAACATAAGAAAAATAAAAGTTACTGATACCACAAAACTGTACTCAGCCAGTGCAAGTCTATTAAACCAATGTAGTCAGGAACAGTTATGGAAAAACATAAGAGGCTAAATTCACACTGCTCCCTGTGAATACTCCATACAGCCATACGTCCCAAATCTCAATAACTGTAAAGATGGACAACTAAGGGGGAATTTACTGAGTTTTTTGGCTAGTTTTTTTACGTGGAAACCGCGCCGCAAAATGCACCAAAAAACTGCCGAAAATGCCTCACATTGATTTCAATGTGAGGCGGGGGCGGTTTTTTCCCGCAAGCGGGAAAAAGGGACGTGCCCTATCTTCGGGCATTTACGCCTCTGACCTCCCATTGGCATCAATGGGAGGCAGAGAAAGCGTATTTCGCTGCGTTTTATGCCCAAGGCGCTCAATGGCTGCGGGCGAAAAACGCTGCGAAAATCGACTTGCATGCAGAGGAAAATCTGCCTCTACATTCCAAACAGAATTTTGAGACAGATTTTCCGCCTGCAAAAAACTCTGTGTGAACCCGGCCTAATGCGGCATGCAGAGCGGCAATTTTTTTCCCTGTTAAAACACATCTGACCCTGCCCATACACCCCCAGATCAGCCCACACCGGATAACGCCCCCATAGCGGCCTCCACACACCGGATAACGCCCCCATAGCGGCCTCCACACACCGGATAACGCCCCCATAGCGGCCTCCACACACCAGATAACGCCCCAATAGCGGCCTCCACACACCGGATAACGCCCCAATAGCGGCCTCCACACACCAGATAACGCCCCCATAGCGGCCTCCACACACCGTATAATGCCCCCGACACCCAGTATTATCCTTCATAGTGCCTAATAAAAATAATAAACTAACTATTCACCTAGCCCCGTTCCCACAATGATTGGAGAAGATCCCGCTGCTCATCCAGTCTGTGCGCGTGACCCTTTCCCCACTAGCCCCAGTCTTGAGTCAGCGGCTGACGCTCCAGGTGAAACTGGAGTCAGGAGACCCCCTTCACGATATAGGTGCGAGTCCAAGAGCTGGGACCCGCAAATTTTCAGGCAAAATTTCCAGAATAAGCTGGTCATCGGTGTGTACTATTTCTGGCCATTATATGACTTGTATTCTGCATTTTTTAGCAGTTTTCCCCTCTGCCGACTCTCTAGTTCTCAGTGGTTTCTGACTTAGTGAGTGAAGCCTTACTGGCATCATGTCTTTCTATGAACAGCATATAGAGAAGAGAATCCTGCTCTCCTATCTCTATCACATATATAGAAGCAGCATGGGGACATCATACAACAGTAATGAGCAGCTGTACATGTGAATCCAGCACTAGGGTGACATAACACTTACTAGAAGCTGCAGCGTCGAGGCGTGGCTTGCGGAGCATGTAGAGAGTCGCACGTTCGTGAGCTCCTGCAAGAACTCCTTAAATTTATCTGATTACTCTGCCTGAGGTGATCTATATTCATTGGCAGTTACCTGAATCCCTGTACTAACGTGGATCCTTACCTGCTGCGGTGAATACGAGTCGATGAGCGAAAATATGACCAGTAGCAAGGCGCGATTCTCTCAGAGACCCGCGGACCGGGACTCACAAGATGGCGATGGGGAGGAGAGGCGGGCTGAACAGCACGTGGAGCCGGTGGTCACAATTGCAGGCAGGCTGGAGCGATTTGCCCGCACTGCCGACGAGCCCAGGGAAAGGAGCAACGGGGAACGGTATACTCCCGATCCTGATACGGTCGATGAGACAACAGTGAGTGCTATGGCCTTCAGGGCTCCTGAGGAAGCGGCGGATGAATCAGGGAGGGAGACGGTCCCTGCGCAACATGTAATTGAGAAAGCAGAGCCGACATTGAGAGATGTGCTCCTGGCTATTAACTCCTGCAAGTCCTCACTGTCTACCTTGAATATGAAGGTGGGTGCCATGAAGGAAGATATTGCTATTATTAGGCACGATATGCAAAAAGTTAAAGAGACTCTGTCACCACATTATAAGTGCCCTATCTCCTACATAAGGAGATCGGCGCTGTAATGTAGGTGACAGTAATGCTTTTTATTTAGAAAAACTATTTTTTTTCACAAAGTTAGGAGCGATTTAAGTTTATGCTAATGAGCTTTCTTAATGCCCAAATGGGCGTACTTTTACTTTCGACCAAGTGGGCGTTGTACACAGTTCAAAACACAAACAGAAAAAATGGGACATAAATATCATCAAAACCACAAAAAAGGCCATACTCACTAGGTAGGTGGGTGGGTGAAAACCCGTTCCCATCAGGACGCAGACGGGTCAAAGAATGCTGCAGAAGGAGTGTGCATTAAATAGTGATAGCCCCTCCCACTAGTCTTGAGGGGAGTGGCGAACTAAGTGCTCAAAGGTGTGCGATAAATGTGTGTCAGTGTAGTGCTAGGGTGTGAATGGATGGTAAAAAATAAATATGTATGTATGAAAGTGTCAGAACTGTGTAATAATGTAATAAAAATAAATGAATAAATAAATGTGATGAATAGGGGTCAGTGCTGTGAATAGTACATGGGGTGTGAGTACTATGTGTAATACGTGGAGGGATAATGTGCTGGTCGTCAGGCATGGCGTATCTTGCCGAATAACAGCCTATTTGTAACGCCGCTAGTGTTAGCTAAAGCGGGCTGCTCTGCATTCCAAACCAAACGCCAGCACATCATGCCCTCCCAGCATATAAGACCCGGCTGCGTCCTGAAAAAAAGTGTAGTATACGTAGTAAGAAATATCCATGAAACATGGGGTATTAGTGTGTCCTGATCATGAATACACATGAAATCCAGCCTGGACGTCATGTGTACTCAGAATCCTGACACTTCTGAATCTTTTTTTGTGAGATTCCGGCAAGTGACACCAAATCTCGTTTAGCTCCGAGATCTCGCGAGATTTCGTATCTGTTGCTGGAATCTCACAAAAAAAGAGTCCGAAGTGTCAGGATTCTGAGTACACATGGTCCAGGCTGGATTTCATGTGTATTCATGATCAGGACACTGTAGTAATGTTAGGGCTTGTGTATGAGGCTGCACATAGCGATATATCTATATCGCTAGTGCAGTGTAAATGAATGGAGAGGAGTGCATGATGCTGATTGGTCAGCGTCATGCACTCCTCTGTACAACGCCCACTTGGTCGAA
Organism: Rhinoderma darwinii; assembly: GCF_050947455.1. Classification (NCBI taxonomy): domain Eukaryota; kingdom Metazoa; phylum Chordata; class Amphibia; order Anura; family Rhinodermatidae; genus Rhinoderma; species Rhinoderma darwinii. The sequence goes on along the minus strand of NC_134688.1, from coordinate 188,762,720 downwards.
AGTAAAAGTACGCCCACTTGGGCATTAAGAAAGCTCATTAGCATAAACTTAAATCGCTCCTAACTTTGTGAAAAAAGATCGTTTTTTTGAATAAAAAGCATTACTGTCATCTACATTACAGCACCCATCTCCTTATGTAGGAGATAGGGCACTTATAATGTGGTGACAGAGTCTCTTTAATGAGCGCCTAGGTGAAGTGGAGGGACGGGTCACTGACCTGGAAGATAATATGTTTAACACCATGAAAGATTCCAAGAAGTCGACACAAGATATTGTGGCCTTATTTAACAAAACCGACGACCTAGAAAACAGGTTACGTCGTAATAATGTCAGGCTGATTGGCATACCGGAAAAATCTGAAGGTTTGAATTGCACGGAATATATGGAAAAATGGCTGCGCACTTCTTTTGGGGAAAACGCCTTCACACCACTATTTGCTATTGAGCGGGCTCATCGTGTGCCGACGCGTCCATTACCACCTGGGCACCCACCGAGACCTATACTGGCTAAGTTATTACACTACAAAGATCGGGATATTATTCTACGAAAAGCGAGGGAATGTCCGGATTTGGCTGTGAATAGCGGGAAAGTCTCCATATTCCCGGATTACTCAGCGGAAGTACAGCGTAAACTAGCAAGATTCCAAGATGTCAAGAAGAGGCTGAGAAATCTGCAGGTGGCGTATTCTATGCTATACCCAGCGAAGTTACGTGTCGCAGCTTTAGGAGGGACTCATTTCTTTGAAAACCCACATGTGGCCATGCAATGGCTGGATGGACACGAGAGGCAACTACGTGTCAAGACGCCCTGAAATAGGACTCATATATTGTATCTCGCAGGTCATGTATATCGATTAACGTTATGTAAAATAATGAGTATGTGATCCGATTTGCTGCTGATTGTTGGTACCTCAGGCAGAACTGATGGGCCTTATGCCTATCAGGTTTGTTATGTTGAAATGCAGGATAAGTGCTTAGATAGAATGGTCATACGGTTTACTCCATTTTATTGCGGTCTTTTACATTGTACTAGTAGGAATTGTAACGCCCAATCTCTGGGAGAGAGAGGATTTCTATGTTTATATGTGGGGTTTGTTGGGGGGGGGGGTTCTAGGGATAAAGTTGGCACTTAACTGGAGTGTATATGAGTGTAAAATCGAAATACACCCTTGTTCACAGATGAGACATGTATGGTTAAACATTGAGCTACACTTTGACTATGGCTAACTCTGTCAGATTTATTAGTTGGAACATCAGGGGTATGGCGGATGCTACAAAGCGCCAGGCCATTTTTCAATTTATCGGTGAGCAACAGTCGTCGATTGTATGTCTGCAAGAGACACATATGATAACTGATAGATTACAACAGTTACAGAGGAGGTGGGTGGGATTCAGTTGTCATTCCACGTAGTCCGTATACTCTAGGGGAGTAAGTTTCTTAGTGCACAATCAGATTCCATTTAATTGTCTGGACATGGAGGTGGACGCAGAAGGGCGATATATCTGTATGCTTTGCACCATTTACTCAAAGATGTTTATAATAATATCTATATATATACCTCCGCCCTTTTCTAATAAAGTATTATTGAAGGCCATGACCTACGTGGCGGATAAACCAGGGATCCCGCTGCTCCTACTTGGGGATTTTAATAATATTATTGATTCCAACTGGGATAAATGTAGAGAGGGGGACAGGAGGGAAGGAGAGGCCCGGACTCCGTTCGGTGCATGAAATGGGATTGTTGGATATATGGAGACTACAACATCCTGGTGAAAGGAATTTCTCCTGCTGTTCATCTACTTATTCTTCTCTATCCCGTATAGATATGGTCATGGGGAACGAGAGTATGCTACCCTTAGTTAGCCAGGTGGAGTATCTCCCTAGAACGTTATCAGATCATTCTCCCCTCAGGGTTACAGTGGATATTAATAATCAGGGTCCCCATTGCCCGAGACTTTGGAAACTGAATCCTTTTTGGCTGACTCTGGTGGATGGGCAGGGTTACACATTGCCCAAAACCTGGAGGATTATTTTAACTGTGGCTCTGCTTCCATTCCTTATGTATGGGATGCAATGAAGGCATATTTGGGAGGCATACTTATGCAGGCTATTAGTAGGCACAAAACGGCTTCTAGGAAAGAGGATGCGAGATTGCATGAAGAAATGAGTAAGGCAGAGACGGCATTCATTTTAAATCCAACCGTGGTACAACAGACAAATTTGCGTGGAGCGCAAGAGGCATTAAATTTACATTTATTAGCAGTGGCGAATAGAAAAACGGCAGTTTTATGGGCAAAATGCTTTTGAAGAAGTAGAAAAGGCTGGTCATATGTTGGCAGTGGTAGCAAAAGCACAACAGGGGGTAGCGCATGTCGCAGCTCTGAGAACGGCGGAGGACCGTTTGGTTACTGAGAACTCCGAAGTTTTGAAAGACTTTTATTCCGATCTCTATACCTCCAGGGTGCACCCACCCACAACTGATATATGTACATTCCTAGCTAAAGCACAGCTACCTAAATTGTCAAGAGAGGACAAAGCACTTTTGGACTCTCCACTCACGTTGGAGGAATTGGAAGAAGCGGTCAAACAGATGGCTAATGATAAGGCACCGGGGTCAGATGGGCTGCCAGTTGAAATTTATAAAAAATACTCTGCGGTGCTGCTACCAAAATTATTAGAGGTGTTTAATTATTCACTAGAACATGGCTCTTTGCCGGCATCCATGCAAGAAGCCATTATTGTGGTCTTGCCAAAACCCGGGAAAGATCTTCAATTAGCTGATTTGTACCGACCGATTTCATTATTAACATCTGATGTTAAGATTCTGGCAAAAGCCTTAGCACTGCGATTGAATGGTGCTATATCTACCATTATATATCCGGATCAAACCGGTTTTATGCCTACTAGGTCGACAGCCATGAATTTGAGACGTTTATTTTTGAATCTTCAGCTCAAGGCAGACAACGAAGGTGAAAGAGCCATTCTCTCACTGGACGCTGCTAAAGCGTTTGATAGCGTGGAATGGCAATATCTCTGGTGCACCTTGGAGACTATGGGTTTTGGTCAGTCTTTTATACCATGGATTAAGGTCTTGTATTCTTGTCCATCGGCCCGAATACGGGCAAACGGGGGATTATCTCCACGATTTGCTTTGGAAAGAGGGACCAGACAGGGGTGCCCATTATCGCCCCTCCTGTTTGCGGTGGCAGTAGAGCCTTTGGCAGCGCGCATACGTCTGTCTGATGATATCAAAGGATTCTTCTATGGATCTCCTGTGCAGGAGAAAGTAGCGCTTTATGCAGACGATATGCTTTTATATTTGGGAGACACGGTGATTCCCTGGCAGAAACAATATCCCTAATCGAGAACTTTGGGGCACTATCTGGGTTTAAAATAAACTGGGATAAATCCCACCTGCTCCCTGTGGACCCACTGCGAGCTACGCCAGGGGTACAGGGGACGCCTATAAGATGTGTTGAACAATTTAAATATTTAGGGATAGTGGTATCGACCTCTCCTGCTGAGTATACTGCGCTTAAAGAGGCTCTGTCACCAGATTTTGCAACCCCTATCTGCTATTGCAGCAGATAGGCGCTGCAATGTAGATTACAGTAACGTTTTTATTTTAAAAAAACGAGCATTTTTGGCCAAGTTATGACCATTTTCGTATTTATGCAAATGAGGCTTGCAAAAGTACAACTGGGCGTGTTGAAAAGTAAAAAAGTACAACTGGGCGTGTATTATGTGCGTACATCGGGGCGTGTTTACTACTTTTCCTAGCTGGGCTTTCTGATGAGAAGTATCATCCACTTCTCTTCAGAACGCCCAGCTTCTGGCAGTGCAGATCTGTGACGTCACTCACAGGTCCTGCATCGTGTCGGCACCAGAGGCTACAGATGATTCTGCAGCAGCATCGGCGTTTGCAGGTAAGTCGATGTAGCTACTTACCTGCAAACGCTGATGCTGCTGCAGAATCAACTGTAGCCTCTGGTGCCGACACGATGCAGGACCTGTGAGTGACGTCACAGATCTGCACTGCCAGAAGCTGGGCGTTCTGAAGAGAAGTGGATGATACTTCTCTTCAGAACGCCCAGCTATTAAAAGTAGTAAACACGCCCCGATGTACGCACATAATACACGCCCAGTTGTACTTTTACTTTTCAACACGCCCAGTTGTACTTTTGCAAGCCTCATTTGCATAAATACGAAAATGGTCATAACTTGGCCAAAAATGCTCGTTTTTTAAAAATAAAAACGTTACTGTAATCTACATTGCAGCGCCTATCTGCTGCAATAGCAGATAGGGGTTGCAAAATCTGGTGACAGAGCCTCTTTAATCTGCAACCCCTTTTAGTTAAATTTAAAATGAAAATAACGGCCTGGTGTAAATTATACTTGACAGTGGTGGGTAGGGTTAATCTTATTAAGATGATCCTGATGCCACAGCTATTGTACATTTTACATAATTCACCTGTATGGATACCTTTACGCGATTTTTACCATATTAATGCACTTTTTAGGGACCTAATATGGCGTAAGGGTCACCCCAGACTTAAATTAGAAATCCAACAACGAGCAAAGCAAGATGGCGGTCTGGTGCTACCCAACCCTTGGTTATACTTCCTTGCTGCCCAGTGTCAACACTTTAAGGGGTGGGGGGAACTTATACCGAAAGGATCCAACGGATCGATTCTACAGATACAGTTTGGGTCATCTGTTCTACTGTCAGTTTTGGAAGCAGGTCATTCTATGCTGGTGGGTAGAAACATGCCCACATATACACTTATGTGCAAGGTATGGGATAAGGGCCGATCCATTAGAGAACTGGGGATATGCATGGCTTTTACACCTTTATGGGGGAATAAGGCACTCCCAGAGTTCTTCTCTCTTGAGGGATTTGAGGGCTGGCAATCCAGAGGCATCTCCCATGTATCACAGTTGCTCCAAGAGGATGTATTTAAAACCTATCAACAGATCCGAGAGGAGTTTGCATTACCTCGAAACGCCTTCTACCAATATTTACAGATAAGACATGCTTTTGATGCCCAGAAGAAGGTTGTGGATTTGGTAATACACACAGATGGGCTGCTGTCTGTTTTACATACTGGGAGTGTCACATCGGGGGTTATTTCACACATTTATCAGCTGTTGCTTAGTAAATTTATAGATAAACACCCCCTGATTGCTTCTAGAAAATGGGAAAGAGATATGGGTCCCATATCTGAAGAGCAATGGGCAGATATCATGGAAGCAGTTCCGAAGGTCTCTTAGTGAGGCTGGGCGTTTATCTCAATTGTATATTATCCATAGAGTGTATAAGACTCCTAAATTTCTCTTTCAAATTGGGGTGCGAAGTGACTCAACTTGCCCCAGGTGCGCGGAGGATGGGGCTGATCATATACATATGTTGTGGTCCTGTCCACAGCTACAAACGTATTAGACAGAGGTACTGAAGCTGATCCAAGATGCTTATGGGCCTCTGCTTCAAGGGACTCCTATGGAGTGCGTTTTGGGGTGTATGGCGAACATCTCGTCCCCTATCCCGGAGGGTCTAGCTATTGCAAGGCTACTATACATAGCGAGAAAGCTCATTGCATTACATTGGATACAGAGCGCCCCGCCGACTAGGAGCGAATTCGTTGCGAAAGTGAATAAAATGATTGTACTAGAAAAGGCTGTTTATGTCAAGCGGGAAAAAAAATTGATTCCATATGGGGACCATGGTTATGCCTAACGGAATATGTACCATAAACACTGTGTAGCACCTCTTTATAGTGGTTATAATATGTTCTGTACACGATTTACACATATAGCTGTGGGATAAGGAGAAGGGGGGAATTGGAGAGGAATATATCGGAAATACATCTGTATAGTAATATACTGGAGGGGGGGTGCTTGGCTTACCCGATAAATTCTGATGTATCTCATATTCCTTGTATTATGTGATTGATATATCTGACAATTGCAACATGCTACACCTCATATACTTTGTAATTTTGTATTTCCTGAAGGTGTCTGGGGGGAGGGTTGGGGACGGGGTTTGACTAATGTTTTGTGCGGTTTACTTTTGAAACTTTAATAAAAAAACTTATCTGATTTAAAAAAAAGAAGCTGCAGCGTCTGTCACACTCTCTGCCCCTCTCTTTCACTTTGCGCCTAAGGGCTCATTTAGACGAACACGAATAACGTCCGTGTGCTGCACAGGGAAATCACGCGCAGCACACATGCACACCTTTCACACATGCACGCAGCGTTCTTCACGCAGCCTGTCCGTTGCGTAAAACTCACTGCATGTCCTATATTGATGCGTTTTTTCACACACCTATCGCCCATTGAAGTCAACGGGTGCGTGAAAATCACGCACAGCACACGGATGCACACCTGTGTACGGTGCGTGATTTGCGCATCAATTCAATTGAAAATATTAATTGAAAAAAAAAATTGCTTTGCGAGTGCGTGAGTAATGCATGCCCCTCACCAAGCACACTGATGCATTAACGGACCAGTTTCACGCGCGAGAACCTGATACACTCATGTGAATGTAGCCTAACTCCTTAACAATTAGGAGGGTGGAAGGGGAGAGGAAAGGAGCTTGATAAGAGGAGAAAGAAGCATTTTTCTCCAAGTTATATTACAATATTACAAAGTTTCTTATATTTGCTTGTATTAATGATTTATGCAAAGTTTGTTCAAAGGCAGTGCCTATTTTAATGATTGATATTTTCTATAGCACCAACTAAAAATTAGGCATTACAAGTAAAGCTGGCCACAAAGGTTGACGTAGATTTTCTGCCAACTCTTGGCACCATTTTGTGACACAACCTAATTTGTCAGACGTCAACTGAAGACAGATATCTTTGGAAAATGTGATCTTCAATTGTTGCATGCCAAATTACAGATCTGCAACACTTTAATAGAAGCCCACACCAGGCCACAGATCAAGCTAGAGATCGATAAAGGGATTTGCTGTTTAACCTCAGACAAATATAAACGACAAGTCATAACAGCCGTCTGAAATTAATAATGTATGGCCTGCTTAACCCCTTAAAGTGTAGCTAAACGTTTGACAAACTTCTGACATGTCATAGTGACATGTCAGAAGTTTGGATTGGTTGGGGTCCGAGCAGTGAGACCCCCACCAATCGCTAGAACGAAGCAGCTGAAGTGCTTCGTGTCTGTTCGGCTTTTTCTGGAAAGCCGATATATCGGAGTATGGGCTCATAGACTTTCTATTGAATCCATACACCGGTACATTTATTTCCAGAAAAAGCCGAACAGACACAAAGCGGCTGAGTGCTCACACAAGAACTTCAGCTGCTTCGTTCTAGCGATTGGTGGGGGGGTCTCAGTGCTTGGACCCCCACCAATCCAAACTTCTGACACGTCACTATGGCATGTCAGAAGTTTGTCAAACGTTTAGCTACACTTTAACGCTATGTGACATACTGTTAAGTCCCAAACGTTGGCCTGTTAACGCAAACTGACGTATGGTTATGTCATTGCGTTAACAGGCTACTGTGTCTGCAACACAGTTTTAAAGCAGTGATAGCTTAGCGCTATCACTGCTTCAAGGCCAGAATCGGAACTACCCTCCGATCCGGCGGATTAACCCCTTAGATGCAGCGCTCAAAATCGAGCGCTGCATCTATGGTGTTTACAATTCGATCAGAACCCCGCAATGCAATCGCAGGGTTCCAATGACTACTCTGGCAGACCGGAGGCCTAACAATGGCCAAGTATGGAAGCCTGCTAGGTTTCGCCCGGAGGCAGGGCGTAAAAGGCTTCCGCCCCCACAAACAAGATGGCGCAGGCTAAGAAGCTAGCTCCAATCCCTGCCATTAACCTCTTAGATGCCGCAATCAAAAGAGATCGCGGCATCGACACTATGTGATCGTGAGGATGCCGATCATAGCTATGACATCTGGAGGCCTAATAACGGCCTCCTGGTTGGCCACGTACGATAGGTCCCTTCTCTGGGCGAGGCCTAGTAGGCTAACAGGCTTGCTGTCAGTGAATGACTTACAGCTCTATTGTATTGCACTACTACTGGGTAGTGCAATGTATTGAAGATTAGAAGTGCAGGCCATCAAGTCCCCTAGTGGAACAAAAAAAAAAAGTTACTAAAAAGTTGAATAAAAGTGTAAAAATAAAAGTTTCAAGTAAATAAAAACAACCACATTTTTCCCTATAATAAGTCTTATTACAGGACAAAAATGAAACCGTTAAAAAAAGTACATATATTTGGTATCACCGCGTCCGTAACCACCCAAACTATAAAAAAAAAAAATTATATATATATATATATATAGTTTCCACTGATTTGGTCTCTCAGGGGCTTTGCAAATGTGACATGGCACCTGAAAACCATTGCAGCAAAACTTGAGCTCCAAAATCCAAGTGCTTCTTCGCTTCTGAGCCCTGCCGTTTGTCCAAACAGCAGTTTATTACCACATATGGGGTATTGCCGTAATCAGGAGAAATTGCTTTTCAAATGATGGTGTTCTTTCTCCTTTATGTCTTGTAAAAATTGAACATTTCTAGGTTTTATTGGTAAAAATTAAGATTTTCATTCCACTAAATTCAGCAAAAAAACCTGTGGTGTCAAAATGCTCACTATATCCCTTGAGGGTGTAGTTTGCCAAATTGTGTCCTTTTGGGGGGTGTTCCACTGTTTTGCCCCCCCCCCCCCCCAAAGACCTCTTCAAACCAGACATGCTGCCTAAAATATATTCTAATAGAAAGTAGGCCCGAAAATCTACTAGGTGCTCCTTTGCTTCTGAGGCCTGTGTTTCAGTCAATTAGCACACTAGGGCCACATGTGGGATATTTGGAAAAACTACAGAATCTGGGTAATTAATATGGAGTTGTGTTTCTCTGGTAAAACCTTCTGTGTTACAGAAAAATAAAGAACTAAAAATGAGTTTCTGCAAAAAAAAAAAAAAATTTAAATTTGTAAATTTCACCCCAACTTTGCTTTAATTCTTGTGAAACGCCTAAAGGGTTAATAAACTTTCTAAATGCTGTTATGAATGCTGAGGGGGTTCAGATTTTAAAATGGGGCGCTTTATCGGGGTTTGTATTGTATGGGCCCCTCAGAAACACTTCACAACTGAACTGGTCCCTGTAAAAATAGCCTTTTGACATTTTCTTGAAAATGTGAAATGTTAAATACTTTTGTGTCAAAAAAGACAAAAGTATAATAGGTATGAAACCTTTATTGGCTAACCATAAAAGTTCTATATGCAAGCTTTCAGAGCATACAGGCTCCTTGTTCAGGCGAGTTAACAAATGAATGACTTAGAAAAAAGCACAACATTTAGATGTTACACAAAGACAATTAGTACATGAAGTGATACATCATTAAGATAAGCCGGGGCAATAAAACTGAGGTTATAGGGGTGATGACTTAGGACATATATGGACAGTGTAGTCACTGACTTCTCCTGGAGAGGAATTCCCTGCCACAGGGTCGGTGATTCCGCTTCAGAAGTGAGTGACGTCACTGTGTTCATATATGGACAGTGTAGTCACTCACTTCTCCTGTAGCGGAATCCCCGGCCATAGAGTCGGGGATTCCGCTGCAGAAGTGAGTGACTTCGCTGTGTCCATATATGGACAGTGTAGTCACTCACTTCTCCTGTAGCGGAATCCCCAATCCCCGCCCGGGGATTGGGGATTCCGACTCCTACATGGAGCAAAAAAAGACCCTCCTCCTCCTCACATGCACTCTGCACTGTGATGAGGAGGAGGAGGAGGAGGAGGAGAGAGCGCGAGCGACGGAATACATGGCCATCACTCGGGACACATTCCAGTGATGGCCGTGTATTACCCGGCCCCATAGACTTCTATGGGAGCCGGGCGGCCGGGTAAACGGCCGAAAATAGGGCATGTCCCATTTTTTGACTGCCAGGTTTCCCGGGCCATCAAAAAAATCGGTCGTGTGAATTGCCCCATTAGGGGTCTATTGTTCCTAATGCAGCCGGGTGACGGACGATTTATGAACGGCCGTCACCCGGCCGGGAAACCCTGTCGTGTGACTAAGGGCTTAGGAGTTAAGGCATCTGGAGTCAGTCTGATGGGGGATGTGATGTGTGTCCATGTAGTGGCTCATAAAACCAGGCGTTCGATTGAGGCCTTGTGTCAATGACTGGAATTTTATCATCATCTTGAATTCCCAAATTTTTCTCTCTCTGTTTTTAAAATGACTTCAGAATTAGTACCTTTAAATCTGCCAAACTGTGATCAGGTCCAGAGAAATGGTTTCCCACGGGTGTATCCACCTCTTGTTTTATTGTATGTCTGAAGATTCATCCTGGTTTGTAGTTTTTGTATGGTTTCCCCAGTGTAGATTCCTTTATTGATGCACCTTGCACATAGGATCATGTACACTACATTGGAGGATGTACAGGAGAACGTGCCTGGCTAACACGGTACTACACTATTTTTTACTGTACTTGAAAATCTGAGAAATTTCTGCTAAAGTTCTAAGCCTTGTAACATCCTATAAAAATGGAAATAAAAATAAAAGCACGGCGACACATAGTGCAGGTCAATTGGGTTAAGTAAGCTGCCGGTAGTGATATACCATGCTCACCCAGGTAATACTTGAATATAGCATTGGAAAGATGATCTTTCAGGCAATCCACAAGTGCTGCTGCCAAGATCCAAACCGGTTAACCATACGGTCACCGCTTGATGAGATAATTGGACGTCATGTGTATTCAGAATCCTGACACTTCTGAATCTTTTCTGTGAGATTCCAGCAAACCACGCGTAATCTGGCGAGATTACGAGGTAAACGAGATTTCGTTTCCCATGCTGAAAATCTCACAGAAAAGATTCAGAAGTGTCAGGATTCTGAATACACATGACGTCCAGGCTGGAGGTCATGTGTATTCATTATCAGGACACTTGTGTATGTGGCTGCACATCGTTCTAGTAAGAACACTATGTGCAGTGTAAATGAATGGAGAGGAGTGCATGATGCTGATTGGTCACTGATTCGTCAGCATCATACACTTCTATTCACAACGCCCAGTTAATAAAACAAGTAAACACGCCCAGTTAAAAACACAATACACGCCCAGTTGGACAGACGAAAAAAAACACGCCCAGTTGTCCATTTCAAGGCTCATTTGCATAAATCTAAAATTGCTCATAACTTGGCCTTGGTAACAAAACGTTACTGTTCTCTACATTGCAGCGCCGATCACATGCAATAAAAGATATGGATTTGAGAATCTGGTGACAGAGGCTCTTTAAGCCAGGATTACTTATTCTGCACATATTTTCTTGATTATCTTTGCTCAAACAAAACATGTGACAGGTTCACACAGGTTTAATTGAACTACATGCTTGGTCAGGTGTCATTGAACTTGTACTGAGACTGAGCCTGTTTTGGCCTTCAGGACGAAGCCGATTTTTCAAAATCGGACATGTGTCACTTTATGTGGTAATAACTCCGGAATGCTTTTGCCTATCCAAGTGATTCTGAGATTGTTTTCTCGTGACATATTTTACTTTATGTTAGGGAAAAATTCTAAAAAAAGGAGGCCCCAAAATGCACTAGTTGCTCCTTTGCTTCTGAGGCCGGTGTTTCAGTCCATTACCGCGCTAGGACCACATGTGGGATATTTCTAAAAACTGCAGAATCTGGGCAATAAATACTGAGTTGCGTTTCTCTGGTAAAACATTCTGTGGTACAGAAAAAATGTATTACAAATGAATTTTCAAAAAAAAAAAAAAATTAAATTTGTCAATTTCACCCCTACTTTGCTTTAATTCCTGTGAAACGCCTAAAGGGTTAAAACACTTTCTGAATGCTGTTTTGAATACTTTGAGGGGTGCAGTTTTCAAAATGGGGTGATTTATGGGGACTTTCTAATATATAAGGCCCTCAAAGCCACTTCAGAACTGAACTGATCCCTGAAAAAAGGCTTTTTTGAAATTTTCTTGAAAATATGAGAAATTGCTACTAAAGTTCTAAACCTTGTAACGTCCAAGAAAAATAAAAGAATGTTCAAAAAACGATGCAAACAAAGTAGACATATGGGAAATATAAACTAGTAAGTATTTTGTGTGGTATTACTATCTGTTTTACAAGTAGATGCATTTAAATTTAGAAAAATGCAAATTTTTGCTAATTTTCTCAAAATCTTGGTGTTTTTTACAAATAAATATTTTAGGTACCATGTCAGGTTTGAATAGGTCTTGTGGTACCAATACAGTAAAGACCCCCCAAAAGTGACCCCATTTTGGAAACTATACCCCTCAAGGAATTTATCTATGGGTATAGTTAGCATTTTGAACCAACAGTTTTTTTGCTAAATTTATTTGAATTAGTATGTGAAGATGAAAATCTACTTTTTTTGTGAAAAAACGTAAAAATTGTAAATATTTACAAGGAATAAAGTAGAAAAAAACACCCCAACATATGTAAAGCAATTTCTTACGATTATAGCAATACCCCATATGTGGTAATAAACTGCTGTTTGGACCCACAATAGCCTCAGAAGAGAAGGAGCACCATTTGGATTTTGGATTTCTGATTTTGCTGGAATAGTTTTCAGAGCCGTGTCACGTTTGCAATGCACTGGAGGGATGAAAACCGTGGAAACACCCCAATAGTGACCCCATTTTGGAAACTACACCCCTCAAGGAATTTTTCTAGGGGTAAAGTTAGCATTATGACCCCACAGTTGTTTTGCTGAAGTCATTGGAATTAGTCTGTAAAGGTAAAAATCGACTTTTTTTTTCTGTAAGAACTTAGAAATGTTTAATTTTTACAAGGAATAAAGGAGAAAAAGCACCCCAACATTTGTAAAACAATTTCTCCTGATTACGTAAATACCCCATATGTGGTAATATACTGCTATTTGGACCCACACCGGGGCTTAGAAGGGAAGGGGCACCATTTGGCTTTTGGAGCTCAAATTTAGCTGGAATAGTTTTTGGGTGTCATGTCGAATTTGCAAAGCCCCTGAGGTACTAAAACAGTGGAAACTTCCCAAAAGTAACCCCATTTGGGAAACTACACCACTTAAGGAATCTATCTAGGGGTATAGTGAGCATTTAGGCCCCACACGTCTTTTGCAGAATTTATTAGAATTAGGCCGTGAAAATTAATATCAACATTATTTCCACTAAAATGTTGAATTTTTTCAATTTCACAAAGGATAAAGGAGAAAATACACCCCAACATTTGTAAAGCAATTTCTCCCGAGTACGGCTATACCCCACATGTGGTCATAAATGTTTTTTCATTAGAAAATAAATTAACCCTTCCCGGACTGATCCATGTTTTGCTTTTTCTTTTTCCTCCCAGCTTTCCGAGAGCTTCAATGTCTTTATTTTTCCGTCAATAGAGCGGTGTGGGGGGCTTATTTTTTGCGGGACGAGCTGTAGTTTTTATTGGTACCATTTTTTGGTACATAAGACTTTTTCAGCACTTTTTATTAAATTTTTTGGTAGAGCGAAGGTGACCAAAAAACTGCGATTTTGCCATTTAAAATTCTTTATTTTTCACGGCGTTCACCGTGCGAGTTCAATAATGGTATATTGTAATAGCTTGAACTTTTACAGACGCAGCGATACCAAATTTTGTGTATTTTTTTACATTACTTTAGAGAAAAAATATGAAAAGTGTTTATTTTTGGACTTTATATATTTAATTTTTTCCACTAATAATAACTATTTACTTTTGTTTTTACATATTTTATTAGTCCCCCTGGGAGACTTGAACCAGCGATCGTTAGATCACTGGTAGAATACACTGCAATTCTAATGTATTGCAGTATATTGTGATTTTTACAGGCTCCTGTAACAGCGCGATCGCTGTTTCTGTCCGTTAGTCCCGGGTATCAGCTGTAATACACAGCTGACACCCGCAGCGTATGGCGCGGGCTCAGCGCGTGAGACGCTCCATATATCACCCCCACACCACGACATGCTATTAAGTCATGGTGCGCGAAGGGTTTAATGCGCAGCCGATGGTGGAAAGTGAAAATTAAAATTTTCCACTGATGTGCCATTTTAGTGCACTATATGTTGTGCCCAGTTTATGCCACAAATACCACAAATAAAATATTAACAGGGTTCTCCCGGGTATGGCGATGCCATATCGGTGGACGTAAACGGCTGTTTGGGCACGCTGTAGGGCTCAGAAGGGAGGGACGCCATTTGGAGCGCAGATTTTACTTGGTAGTAGCTCTGGCGTTTTGCTGGTATTTCAGTTTATAATGTGGGGGCACATGTAGGGCAGAGTACATCAGGGGCATAATAAGAGGGTATAATAATGGGGTAAATAAATAATAATCCGCAGATATGTGGCCAGTGTTGCACTTATATTATAAATGGCGCCCGATCTTATCCGCTTTTGGAACGCTCTGCACATTTTGCATCGCCATATTCTGGGAGCTGGAACTCTTTCTTTTTTCACCACCAGAGCCGTGTGAGGGCTTATTTGTTGCGGGACAATCTGTAATTTTCATTGGTACCATTTTGGGGTACATGCGATTTTGTTGATCACTTTTTATTCCATTTTTCAGCAAGCCAGGTGACCAAAAAACATCAATTCTGACAATGATTTTTATTTATTTTTTACAGCATTCACCCTGGGCTATAAATGACCGTTATATTTTATTCTGCGGGTCGGTACGATTACGGCGATACCATATGTATATAATTTTTTTATGTTTTGCAGCGTTTGCGCAATTAAATACCTTATTTAGAAAATAATTTATTTTCTGTGTCACTATATTCTGAGAGCCATAACTTTTTTATTTTTCAGTCAAAAAAGCTGTGTAATGCCTCATGCACACGACCGTAGTGTTTTTCTGGTCCGCAAATTCCAGGACCGTGTTCCGTGAAATGTCCTCCGCAGTTCATCCTTATGTAATCCGCAATTCATCCGTATGTAATCCGCAAAATGCGGATGAAAAAAAAAAGCCTAGGTAAAACAGGATGACGACAGAACTCATTCCCGCTCGTCGCCTAGCAACACTTCCGCAAATCCGCAAACTGCGGTTGACACACGGAGGTGTACCCGCATTTTCAACGGGCCCATTGACTTCTATGGGCATGTCCGCATCAAGTTTGCAGGCCGTAATAAGACATGTCCTGAGTTTCTGCGGCACGGATTTGCGGACATTCGGAGACCCGTGAAAACACGGATAGTGTGTATGTTCACCGTGCAGGAAAAATAATATTATAGTTTTATAGTTGGGGTTGTTACGAACGCGGTGATACCAAATATGTGTACTTTTTTTTTATGTGTTCATTTTTTTTCCTATAATAAAAGACTTATTATAGGAAAAAATGCAGTTCATGTTTATGTCACTTATAACTTTTATTTTTACACTTTTTTGAAAACATTTTTATTCTTTTTTTCACTTGTCACACTAGGGGACACTTAGACTTGCAGCTCTGATCGCTGCTGGAATACTACACACGTAGTGTAATGCATTCCAACTGTCATTGTGACGTGACAGTCACACTGACAGGAAGCCTACGACGACCACCCTCCGGGTGGTCCTCATAGGCTTCTGTACATGGCAACCCGGAAGCCATTGTCTGGCGTCCGGTTGCCATGGGTACGATCGCCAGCCCCCGTGATTTCACATGGGGGCTGCCGATCGGCGCTAAACACCTTAATTGTGGCGTTCAAATCGAACGCCGCAATTAAGGGGTTAACTGCCGAAATCAGCGGCGATAGGCCGCTGATCGGCAACGGGGAATGCAGGGCAGACGCCCTGCACAGTTAACCGCTGCTGCGGTGTAGCGCCGCGCGGCGGTTAACTGTCAAAGCACAGACGTAACTGCACGTCAAGGTGCGCGAACTTACTGCACACATTGACGTACAGTTACGTCAAGGTGCGGGAAGGGGTTAAAAACACGTTACTAAAAAGTATAACATTATGTAAAAATGATGAAAAAAAAATAAATGCTATCTACAAATTACTATCCAAATCAACGTATACCTATGTGCACACAGAAAACTGGCATGATTCAAGATACTGTTTGAATGTGGATATTAATGTAGATGGATAGATATATTGTGTATATACCACAAGACCAAAAAAAGGCAGGTAGAGTTGTCATGAGGACCTAGGAGTGGTGCACCTAAGGCTTCGGGCCTTTAACTTCAATAACTGATCACCCAGCATGAGCGAAAGTAGTGAAGCCACCTAATCCACAACCGCCTGCAAAACCTTGTGCCAACAGACCATTCCCCTGTAACTTTGCGCTTGTGGCTGAGGAAGCAGTCCTACTTGTGCACAGTGGTAAAAACTAGCCAGCCCACACGAAAGGGCCACAAATTGGAATTGGGAGGAGAGGGCTGTGTAACGCAGGAAATGTTAGTGACAAGGGCTGATCGAGATGTGTAAGTACGCATCCTTTATGTCTGCCGAGGGGAGGAGTTTCCCTGCCTGAATGGAGGCGATCAACAAGACCTCATGCAGAAGAGAGAACTGGACAAACCTGTTGGGACCTTGAGGTCCAGGTAGGGACAAAACCATTCTGTCATTCTTTGGCACAGAAAACACATTGGAGTAGAAGCCCCTACAATTTTGGTTTAAAGGTTCAGGGAGGATCACCCCTTGAAGCAGAAGAGCATCCAACAACTGAAAAAAGGTGAAAGCCTTTGATGGGGGACAAAGAGGATTTGACTGGTAAAAAATGGTTGGGTCAGGTCAAAAGTGAAAAATTGCATTTTGGCCTTAAGAGACTACCTCGCACACTCAAGCATTGGAGATGTGGATAGCCAGACATCTGAAGAAGGAGTCTGACCCTAAAGCAGACCAAGGCAGAATTTGCCTTATCTGTGCCTGAGTTAGGGGGCTGTGTACGTGCGCACACAAAGGATGGGGCTTGAAGAAGGGCTTAGTCTTCATCTCCAGCTGGGAAGGCCGTCGAGTGGTTCGTGGATAGGTAAACCAGCAAAAAGACCAGAAATAAGAAACCGGTTTTCTGAGAGGGCCAGTGTCTAAATTGGGGCAAATGAGAATTTGTGCCGTCCATGGCCTCGGAGATACTTCAACATCTTCAAACCAGGTCCAGGTTTTCAATATGGAGATACAAAGGATCTGCGTTGGCCATGGGTATAGTAGTAGTCTTAGGCAGACGAGAAAAAAAATCTCCTGCATTTGAAAATTTGGGCCACTTTCCTCAGGAACAGGAAAATGAGATCCTAGAAGTTGGTATGAGAAAACTTCTCATTTGGGTGTTTCCATTCTTTAGAAACAACATCTTAAAACTCTGAATGGGAGGGAAAAAGCTTTGGGGAGCGTTTAGGACGGCAGACGGAAAATCTCTCTTAGCTGGAAGAGGTCTCTGCACCCATAATCTGGGAGGGTATTCCAGTTTAGAGTTTTGTTCCAAAGTTACACATGCGCACTAGCTCCCAGGCTATCCACCCCTCAGTCATTGTAAATCAATGTAACATCTCCAGGGAATGTGCAGTAGCCCGGAGTCCGTATTCTGCCTTTGCATTGGTCACAGCGCAGCATCATGAGCGAACACGTACAGTGAAGTGGCGCTGTGAGAATGCTGGACATGAAAAGGGAGGGTAAGTGTCACGCCTACAATACTGCAGATGCAGAGAAATGAGGCTTGGGGGAAAGGTGGACCAAGGCCTATGAAAGTATAGTAGGACAAATGCATGGAGGTGGCAATATATTTAGTTTTTTTATGGACAACAATGGGAAAACAAAAACAAATTAACCAGGGAGATGGGAACAACCCTTTAACCCGTTAGTGACCGCCTCATAGTGTTTTTACGTCTGTCACTAATGGGCTTTATTCTGATGCAATAGCCTTTTTACGTCACTGCATCGGAATAAATAAACAGAGCAGACAGCCGTTAAATTTTAGCGTGCACCGCATCTGAGCGGTTTTGGAGAGAGGGAGGGAGCTCCCTCTCATCCCACCGGCACCCGGCGATAAGATTGCCGAGCATCTGTGTCTCCGATGGCAGCCCCCAGGTCTGCCTATAGTGTATGCCTGATAGGTCATGCCTCTGGCATGACCTAGCAGATGCCTGTCTGTGTTACACGGACAGGAATAATACACTGCAATACAGAAGTATTGCAGTGTATTATAAATGCGATTGGATAATCGCATAGTGAAGTCCCCTAGTGGGACTAGTAAAAAAAAAAAAAAAAAAGTTTCATTAAAAGTGAAAAAAATAAAAATGAAAAACCCACTTTTTCCCCTTCAAACTGCATTATTATTATTAACAAACAAAATAAAATAAAAAAGTTACACATATTTGGTATCGCCACGTCCGTAACGACCCCAACTATAAACTTATTACATCATTTAACCTAAACTGTGAACGTCATAAAAAATTTAAATAAAAAACCATGCAAAAATTGCTGTTTTCTTTGAATCCCGCCTTAAAAAAAATGTGATAAAAAGGTGATCAAAAAGTCGCATCTACTCCAAAATGGTACCGATAAAAACTACAAGTCGTACTGCAAAAAAAAAGCCCTCATACAATTGCATCGGCGAAAAAATAAAACCGTTACGGCTCTTAAAATATGGAGATACAAAAACAAATAATTTTGAAAAAAAAAAAAAAAAGTGTTTTCACTGTGTAAAAGTAGTAAAACATACAAAAACGATACAAATTTGGTATTGTTGCAATCGCAACAACCCACTGAATAAAGTTATTGTGTTATTTATACCACACGGTAAACGGCGTAAATTTAGGACGCAAAAAAGTGTGGCGAAATTGCTGGTTTTTCTTCTATTCCCCCCCCCCCCCCCCCAAAAAAAAAGTTAATAAAAGTAAATCAATAAATTCTATGTACCCCAAAATGATGATATTAAAAATTACAACTTGTCCCGCAAAAAACAAGACCTTATACAGCTATGTCGACGCAAAAATAAAAAAGTTATAGCTCTTTGAAAGAGACGATGGACAAACGTAAAAAATGAATCGGTCATTAAGGTCTAAAATAGGCTGGCCATTAAGGGGTTAAGAGAAACAAAATTATATAATTTTAGAAATAAAAAGACAATTATACACTAGGTGGGTAGAGAAGTGTAATCTATATTTAAAGAGACTGTCACCACATTATAAGTGCCCTATCTTCTACATAATGTGATCGGCGCTGTAATGTAGTGGTTTTTTATTTAGAAAAACTATAATTTTTCACCAAGTTATGACCTATTTTAGCTTTATGCTAATGAGTTTCTTAATGCCCAACTGGGCGTGTTTTTACTTTTGACCAAGTGGGCGTTGTGGAGAGAAGTGTATGAGGCTGACCAATTAGCATCATACACTTCTCCCCGTTCATTTACTCAGCACATAATGATCCTGCATTGTTCACTATGTTCAGTCACATACTCACACATTAACGTTACTGAAGTGCCTTGAGAGTTAATAGACATCGCGTCCAGCCAGGACGGGATGTCTATTCACAATCCCGACACTTCGCTAACATTTGTGTGGGACTTACAGCAGAGCAAGCGTGATCTCGCGAAATCACGCCATAAGCTGTCATTTACAGCGAGATCACGCTTGCTCTGCTGTAAGTCCCCCACAATCGTTAGCAAAGTGTTGGGATTGTGAATAGACATCCCGTCCTGGCTGGACGCGATGTCTATTAACTCTCAAGGCACTTCAGTAAAGTTAATGTGTGAGTATGTGACTGAACATAGTGAACAATGCAGGATCATTATGTGCAGAGTAAATGAATTGGGATAAGTATGACGCTTATTGGTCACTGCTTGGTCAGCGTCATACACTTCTCTCCACAACGCCCACTTGGTCAAAAGTAAAAACACGCATTAAGGACTCATGCACACGAACGTATTTTTGTCCTCCTGTAAATACTGGCGTAAATACGGGTCCTTGGTCACACGTATTCGACCCGTATTGCACCAGTATTTACGGACCCGTGCCCGTAAATATGGGTCCGGTGTCACCAGTATTCCACCCGTATTTACGGGCAAGTTTTCGCTGCAAAATTGCACTGCACTAATCAGCAGCCCTTCTCTCTATCAGTGCAGGATAGAGAGAAGGGACAGTCCTTTCCGTAGTAAAAGAAATTCATACTTGCCCGGCCGTTGTCTTGGTGACGCGTCCCTCTCTTGACATCCAGTCGAACCTCCCTGGATGACGCAGCAGTCCATGTGACCGCTGCAGCCTGTGATTGGCTGCAGCGGTCACATGGGCTGTAACGTCATCCCAGGAGGCGTGACTGGAGGAAGAACCAGGGTGTTCTGGGTAAGTATGATCGTCTTTTTTTTTTTTTTTTACAGGTTGATCTATATTGTGATCGGTAGCCACTGTCCAGGGTGCTGAAAGAGTTACTGCCGATTGTTTAACTCTTTCAGCACGTTGGACAGTGACTATCCACTGACGTCGCCTAGCAACGCTCCCGTAATTACGTAGTCACCTGTAATTACGAGAGCCCCATAGACTTCTATGGGCCTGCCCGTGCTGTAATTACGGCCTAAAATAGGACATGTTCTATATTTTAACGGCACGGGCACCTTCCCATAAGCATACGGGGAGGTACCCGTGGCCAATAGAAGTCTATGGGCCTGTAATTACGGGGAGTTTTTACGTTCGTGTGCATGGGGCCTAAGAAAGTCATTAGCATAAAGCTAAGATAGGTCATAACTTGGTGAAAATAGATCATTTTTCTAAACAAAAACACACTACTGTCACCTACATTACAGCACCAATCACATTATGTACAAGATAGGGCACTTATAATTTGGTGACAGAGCCTCTTTAAAGAAAGACATAGCAGCATTACCCAATTTGTTTTCTGCAGAATAATTACTAAGGCCTCATGCACACGACCGTAAAAACGCCCGTTATTACGGGTCGTAATCACGACCTGTAATAACGGGCTCATAGACTTCTATTGGCGACGTTTTCTCACGGGAAGGTGCCCGTGCCGTTGAAAAAGATAGAACATGTCCTATTTCAGGCCGTAATAACGGCACGGACAGTCCATAGAAGTCTATGGAGCTCTCGTAATAACGGGTGGCTACATGTGTGCACCCGTCATTACGGCAGCGTTGCTAAGCGACGGCAGTAAATAGTCACTGTCCAGGGAGCTGAAAGAGTTAACTGATCGGCAGTAACTCTTTCAGCACCCTGGACAGTGACTACCGATCAGTATAAACCTGTAAAAAATAAAAATAAAAGACGTTCATACTTACCGACAACTTCCTGCTTCCTCCAGTCCGGTCTCCCGCCCGTTGCCTTGGTGACGCGTCCCTCTCGACATCCGGCCCGAAGTCCTGGATGACGTTTCAGGCCATGTGACCGCTGCAGCCAATCACAGGTCAATCACAGGCTGCAGCGGTCACATGGACTGCTGCGTCATCCAGGGATGTCGGGCTGGATGTGAAGAGAGGGACGCGTCACCAAGACAACGGCCGGTAAGTATGAATTTCTTTAACTTTTATTACAGAAAAGGCTGTCCCTTCTCTCTATCCTGCACTGATAGAGAGAAGGGGCTGCCGATTAGTGCAGTGCTATTTTGCCGCCAAAAACGTGCTCGTAAATACGGGTGGAATACGTGTGACACCGGACCCATATTTACGGGCACGGGTTCGTAAATACTGGTGCAAAACGGGTGGAATACGTGTGACACCGGACCCGTATTTACGCCAGTATTTACGGGTGGGAAAAAATACGGTCGTGTGCATGAGGCCTTAGTAATTGAAAAAAAAAATATATATATATATATATATATATATATATATATATAATTTGCCTCAGGCCCTGTACAGTTTTTTGTAGCCAGAAAAAAAAAAATCTGCCTCAGAATTCCATGAATTTTGAGGCAGAGCTTGAACTGCCTGTGATTTTTCTCTCCGGCGTTTCTCGTCTGCGGCCATTGAAACTGACGCAAGGACTGTGGGGAAAAAAAGCTGCAAAAAACGCTCAGAAACTAGTGCCGCAGGTTATTTTCTGCCTACCATTGATTTTAATGGTAGGTGAGAGGTGAAAACCGCGGTAAGAGAAGAAATGCCGTTTTTCCCCTGCGAGCGGTTAAACCCCACCTGGGAAAAAGAACGCCTCTGCCTCCAATGGGGGATGATTTCGGCCATTTTTAGGCAATGACCCTGATGCGGTTTCTTCGTCAAAATCAGCGCCAAAAACTGTGCGAACTGACCCTTAAACTGTATTTTAAAATATTGAAACAAGAGTATTATTAAACTTCTATAGCTGGTATATTTCCATATTATGGCGCCAAAAAACCAAAAATGGCAAACATGCGCTGAATTGTACATAACACAGAGGCAATCATTTTTAAAATCTTTAACTTTAGCATGGCCTTTAATAAAATACATAGGCTTTTATTGTTTTTTAAAGAAAGAAAGAAAAAAAAATCTACGCAAAAGATTAATGTGTGGCTAGATTGACACAATTCCTTACTCTACATGTAGCTAGCAGGAAAAATTACACTAGCGGCCGTACTGAATAAGCGTCAGCAAAACCTAAAAGTGCCCAAACAGGAATGATGATGTCATGACTATTTCAACAAAGAGACAATCCACCAACTTCTATAACGCTGCTCAGAATCACACACCGGCTGTCAATCTTGCACTTCTGTAGTCAATTACTTTTAAATAGTAATGTATTAGTGACGTCATAATTCCTCAACCCCATTATATAAAAATAAAGCACACGTTTAAAAATGAAGATGCAGTATCTAGTAAAAATAATAATAATAATAATTTAAACCAAGAAAAAAAAGAATCTCATACTGAAATTGTTAAAGTGAACCTCCACTTTTAGGCAACTTTTAACATGATGGGTGAGGGTATGTTCACACAGCTTATTTTCAGCAGCTTTTCGGGCCGTAAACGGCCTAAAAATCAGAAGCAGAACGCCTCCAAACATCTGCCCATTGATTTCAATGGAAAAACGGCGTTCTGTTCTGACGGGACGTTTATGCTCGCGCCGTTTTGAAAAATGGCCGCGTAAAAAACACCCGCGAAAAAGAAGTGCATGTCACTTCTTGAGCAGTTTTTGCCGCCGTTTTTCATTGACTCTATAGAAAAACAGCTCCAAAATGGGCCGTGAAAAACGGGAGTAGCTAAAAAAAAAAAACAAAAGCGGCTGACGTTTGACGTTTTTTTTATTTTGTGTGTGCACATACTCTTATAAAGGACAGAGTTTACCAGGACAGAAGAGCACTTCTAAGATTCCTTAGGACGGAATTCCACAAGGCGTTTTGATGGCATATAGGGTATGTTCACACGTAGCGTAAACACGGCGGATTTTCCGCAAGGATATCATTGAATAAAAGCAGTGATTCTGAAACATAAATTGACACTCTGCGGATTAAAAACCGCACCACAGGTCAATTTATAAACGCTTTTTAGCTGATTTTTTACGCAGCGTATGGATGACATTTGTTCAAATGTCATCCCCTCTGCTGCTACTGTAAGAGCTTGTCCACACGTAATGGAATTGCTGCAGAAAATTTCTCCAGTAATTCCTTAGAAAGTAGCAGACATTCCGCTGCGGAAAAAACACACCATTTCCTGCGTTTTTACTGCAGAAAATGTGTATTTTGCTGCGTTTTCATTAATGCTGGTGGATGGTGAGATCTCCCCTGAAAAACGCAGCAATCCAGTCCACTTTCCGCAGCAGGAATTTAGATGCCGAGCTACGAAAAATACGCACCGCAGGTGAATTTCTGGTCGCAATTTTTACGCAGCGTGTGGATGAGATTTGTTAAATCTCACCCACTTTGCTGCTACTGTATTCTGCTGCGTATTTTCCGTCTGCAATTCCAGACTAAAAATACGCAGCAATTCCGCTATGTGTGGACAAGCCCCAACAGTTTTGCTGTTGAAAGTTTTCCCCATTGAAGTCAATGGGGAGGTAAAACCCACAAATACTAAACGTTGCAATTTTTGTAGCAGAAAAGCTGAAATTCCGCCGCCAAAAATTGCAACTAAAAAATGAAACGGTATAAAATGAATAAAAAGATTTATACTTACCATAGCGACGGGTTCTTCTGTTGTCATCCAGGTCAGCCTCCTGGAATGACGTTTCATTCTATGTGACTGCTGCAGCCAATCAGAGGCTGCATCGGTCACATGGGCTGCACCATCAAACCAGGAGGCCCGACCGCAAGGAAGACAGAGGGATGCGTCGCCATGACTAAGGAAAACGGAGGTAAGTTTTTCCCCTAACTGCTGTGTATTATACGCATGGTGAATAACAAATGTGCTTTACCGCAAATTCCAACGGTTTTCAGCTGTGCGACTATTACATGTAAAGCAGATGGTTTCAACGTGCTTCACCTGTAAGCCACAAGCCGAAAACTTTTTACCATGTGTTTTTCACAGCAATTAAAGGGGTTTTCCCATCAGGGACATTTAGGACATATAGATATGTCAAATATCAGATAGATGTGGGTCACACCTTTGGGACCCGCACCTATCACCAGAACGGGGCCCCCTAAACCCTGTTCTACCTCTCTGTGTTCCCGCTGACACATGCGATTTCTGACCATGAAGAAAAAGAAAACTGGATGATCACCAGTTAAAAGAGCTTCAAGAAGATCTAGAAAAGGACTTTTCTATTTGGGAAAAAGAAATTAGTGAGATCAAAATTAAAATAAACGTGGTCTATCCTGTGGATATGTCATAAATGTCCCTAAGGCTGGGTGCACACGACCTCTTTTCAGACGTAATGGAGGCGTTTTACGCCTCGAATTACGCCTGAAAAGACGGCTCCAATACGTCGCCAAACATCTGCCCATTGCTTGCAATGGCTCTTACGATGTTCTGTGCAGACGAGCTGTCATTTTACGCGTCGCTGTCAAAATACGGCACGTAAAATGACGGCTCGTCAAAACAAGTGCAGGACACTTCTTGGAACGTTTTTGGAGCCGTTTTCTCATAGACTATTGAAAACGGCTCCAAAAACGGCCGTAAAAAAACGTCTGAAAATCAGGAGCTGTTTTCCCTTGTAAACAGCTCCGTATTTTCAGACGTATTTTGTTAATGGTGTGAACATACCCTTATGGGAAACTCCTTCAAGCTTTTAACAGATTAACTACAACACCCTGTTGAAGTCCAGTCTTAGGCTGGGTTCACACAGAGTTTTTTGCAGGCGTAAAAGCTGCCTCAAAATTCCGTTTGGAAGTTTGAGGCAGATTTTCCTCTGCCTGCACGACGATTTTCGCAGCGTTTTTCGCCCGCGGCCATTGAGCGCTGCGGGCATAAAACGCAGTGAAATGATGTCAATGGGAGGTGAGAGGCGTAACCAAGCGAAGATAGGGCACGTCCCTTCTTTCTACCGGTAAAACCGGCTCGCGGGAAAAAACCAATGGGAGGCATTTTCGGACGGTTTTTGGTGAGTTTTGCGGCGCGGTTTCCGCGTCAAAAAACTCTGTGTGAACCCAGCCTTAATGTATAGGACTAGAAAAACATGGCCGCTTTCTTCTAGAAACAGTGCCACACCTCTCCATGGGTCAAGTCTGGTATTGTCGATCAGCTACATTGAAGTGAATAGAACGGAGTGCGAGTATTACACACGACCTGCAGACAGGCGTGGCGCTATTTCTGAATAAAAGCAGCTATGTTTTTCTAATCCTGTATATACCTCCTTTAAGAATAGAGGGCATGAATTGGATTAGGGAGGAGAACATATCCCTCTAGGTCAACCAAAAGTGAAGTTTCAAGTGCAGCTGCCCTTATCACTTTAGACTTGTAAGTGGCAGGAAGGTCATCAGGAGGGTCCTCACAATGCCCTGACTGGCAAACTGGAGTCAGTAACACACAATTCACACTTATTTTAGGCCCTAAAGATCTGATCTTTAACAGACCCATTTAGTGGGTAGAGACGCTGAAGATTCAGCTGATAGCTATAGTGGTCCATGCCTTCATTCCACATTGACAAAAATGTACAAGATACTGTATTGGCTTCACATTTATGTCATCACTGGATCCTAAACCGCAGTTAGTATTGACAAGCCTGTTTTTTCCAGTTATATTCAGTAATATTGAATAACTACTTCCAATATTTCTGTCCAGTGATGGAAATAATGTCAGCATGGTTATAAACTTTCATCCATTTTAAACAGGCGGTAGTTGCCATTGACAAATTATACAGCCATTACTAGAATATATGGATTGGGATCTCACAAACAAAAACATCCAATGAAGCTGCAGAACTATTGATATACAATTTAGTATATAGCGAAAATAAAAGGGCGATTGTATTTTTAACCAGTGTCCGTTTCTTATGCATAAAAGGCACTTCCCACTGGAAAATTCTCTTTCAGAATAAAGATGACCTGGCGATCAACTTATCGGCCAGATATATCTCCAACCCCCCCCCGGCGGTCAGCATACAGCTTTCCCTAGATAGAGCCCATTCACACTAAAGGAATACATGGTTGTGTCGAGTCCACCACCCTTTGCAGCCTTTCTCCACCCTGGCTAATAAAGTGATGCCCCCCCCCCCCCTCTATTACATAATAAATGCATATGGACAGGGGTTACCTTGACAGGACAACCCATTTCATTAGATTTAAAGGGGGGGTCTCATGAAGACAAAGTTAAAATATATATATATATATTTTTTTTTAAAACATCCACGTTATGAGCTGATCGCTGCAGGTCTGGCATCTCTTACCTATGGCACTCAGATCTTATCGCCTGGGGTAGCCCCATCTAGCCACGCATTTCCCCTGTAATGTAGAATTACATGCCAGCCAATCAGATGAATGTCGCACCCGGCCACCCAGAGGGACTCTCTATCCTGGCTTATAAGAAAGGATAGCGTGGCCCCCTACTCTGACACCCATATGCCCTAACTGGAAGGGTTTCTGAAGATTCTCATAACTGGATATATGTCAGAAAGTAGTGATCACGGGGCAGGATTTCTTGTGTACTTTCTACCGTAAACCAATACAGCAACAATAGTCATCTTGAACGGCTGACAACAGAAAGCAACAGACTTATCACCTGCTCAACGTTTGGCTATACGTTTGTGTGAAATTTTAATAATTAAAACTATGGCTCCAATATGTACATAGTATCTTTTTAGTTTAAGTGTAGGTGAAAAAGTTTTAACTACAGAGCCAGGCCTCCTCCAGATGAAACAGCGCCCAGGCCTCTCACCGTGTGATAAGACACTGGAAGGTTAATGGCCAGCCATGCTGTACCCTCCTGCCTACACAGCTGGTGACATTGCCCGTGGTGTGTTCCACCGGCAGCATGGTGCCCGTACACTACCACACTGGGCACAACGTCTATCTCCTCCGAGCAGTAATGGGACCTCCCATACATCAGCAGCCGGCAGACGCCACTCTTCTAGGCCTTTCGCCTCAGAGCAGCAACACACCTGTCCGGGCATTGATAGAAGCTAGGCGCACGTGATAGTGGCACTCCAGGAGTCTCCAGCTAATTACCTCTCCTCGCCCTTGGTCTTCTGTTTCTTGCCCATGGCGATTATGTCAATGTATCTCTATCCCGGTTCTAGCGCCTCGCTGCATATGGTGCACACAAGCTGCTAGTGCCTTCCGCTGCGCATGCGCACAACCTTACTCCCTGCCTGCGTACAGCCAATAGCGAACGGTTTCAGATCCCAGGTGACGGCGTCAACTCGAACGTAAAGCGAATATTCTAAATTATAAACGTAGTCAAAATGTAATCTCGGCCATGTTTTGAGAAATTCTGGTTTATAATACATTTTGAGAGGTGTATATAATATTTTCTGAGAAGGACGATGGATTGTCGGAACGACACAACTCGCTAGACTGGTGTTTGTTTTCACGTTCGCTGTATATTCAGGCTCTTGTCAATTCTGTGCCAGAAATAAAAATGGTGATGAGTGCAAATTAGACGTCGTGACGTTGTGCGTAAGGAGCATGTGATTTACGTCAACAGGGCGCCTGTGGAATACGCAGTGAATGAGCGTTTGGTTGTCCTGACAGTCAGTAGTCGCTGTGAGTGGGAGTGGCCGGGTAGAAGAAGCAGCGGGGACCGTCAGCAGGTAATGTTGGGCTAGTGGCCTCTAGAACACAGGGGGCTTGGGTCCGGGAGTAGAGACTTATGGCTGCTGTAGTTCTGGGAACGTCCTCTACGTCTCATCGCAGCTGAGGAATTTCTCCCCCATTATCTTATTGTCAGTTGTCTACGAGGGCCCAAAGCAGCCATCATTGTGTCACATCCTGCAACTCTCCTGTGTCCTGATTTGGCTATAGAAAAGATAGCTCACTCTATTTTATGTATAGTCGCCTAAAATATATATATATATATATATATATCTCATATGTGATTCTACTCTTGCGTTGTCACCTACAAGTGGTCGGCAAAGGGAAAATCCCCCCCCCCCTATGTCCCCCAGCGATCAGCTGCAATCTGTGGGGAATCCTGGCAGTAATGACTTTTTCCTGCAGCGCCACCACAGGGCAAATTGAGCATTACAGCAGTACTTATTTGTGTCAATATGTTGTCTGTGTAATACAGGGCAGGTCCTCCAGAGAAAGAGGCGCTCTTTGCCACAGCGCTCTGCTAGATCCACCTTCTTCCGGTGTGGTGTCTGTTGTTTTGATGCGGTGCTTTTTTTTTTTTTTTCTGTCGTATTTCACAGATTCTGCTTTATTCTTGTGGTGTTTTTAATTTTTTAAATAGAACTGAGAATGACTCCAAAAAAAAAAAGAAAGCTTCCAGTTATCCCACGCCTTCTTTTTCAGCCTAAATTGATTTTTTTATATAATGATAATCTTTTGGGGGGAGAATGGTTTGGCCTTTTTTGGCTATAAATAAAATAATGTTTTCTCAGACTACAGCGACTTTCTGAAAAATGGCAGCCGACATGTTTACGAAGGTTATGGAGAACCAGTTACTGCAGACTGCCAAACTGATGGAAGAACAGTTGGATGCGGAAATGGAAAAGCTGGATAAGATTGATGACGATGAAATGGAATGTCTGAAAGAAAAGCGTCTGGAAGCGTTAAAGAAGGCACAGAAACAAAAACAGGTAACTTCTTAGTACACTAAAATATTTAACCATGTGTTCCCCATCCACCCGTTACCAGCGCTTATGGGGTTAATACTGTATATACAATGGTTGTAAATGGGGACGCCACCAAAATACTTTTACTCCATTATTTTAATTGATTCCTAATTTATCAGATGTTTTAAGTGAGACTTAACAGAAGAAAAATGACATCAGCTCAGGTAAAATGTCATGGAAAGTTTGGCTTCTAATAACTAGAATCTTCGCCCATATAACTGCCACTGGTAAAAGTAGGGCGTAGATATTGTCGAATCCACCCCATTTTTTTTTTAGATGCCAATGCAACGAAACTTCCACTTTGTCAACTGTACAAGAAGTGAACTTGTTTAGTTTTCCTGTGTTTTTTTTATTTTTATTTTTCTTCAACTAGTTTCTTGTTTTTTTTTTTTGGTTTTTTTTCTTTATCAACAAGTTTTATTAGAATTTGAAGAGTGTACAATATATTGCAATGAAGAATCAAAACTCTACAATACAAAATGCAACAAGAAATAAGGAGGTAAACCTCCCAGACATCAAATTAAGGAGATCGTATCCATGGGCGCGATGCGGTGTAATGCTAGCTTCCCAAGAAGCTTTGTATTCATGGTATATTATTTTCCAAATATCTAAATTAAGTAGATTACGAAGAACACAAAGACTAGACAACAAAGGGGAAACATACAAAAACTAAAAGCAACGGAGAGGCAGTTAAACAAGCGTTCAAAAGAGGCCAAACGACAGTTTTTTTTTAATCTATATCTACTGTTTTAGCTGAGAGCGTTACATAGAAACTCTCAAGTTTATGATCCCCTTGTTTCGTGTATATAAAAATTTCATCATAGAATCTCTATCTTTCTCTTGACTGTTCTTTTATTATTTTTTATTATTTCTCAGGAATGGATATCCAAAGGGCATGGGGAATACAGAGAAATACCCAGTGAGAGAGACTTCTTCCAGGAAGTGAAGGAAAGTAAAAATGTGGTCTGCCATTTTTACAAGGATTCCACTTTTAGGTATTGTAAAAGTAGTTGTGCCTTTCACCTCCATAAAATATTACCGTAGTGTTTTACAAAGTCCTTTATATTCCCAGTCACATTAACCAAAATTTCACATAATCAGAACAATAAAATGTAATGTTAGAATCTTAAAAAAAAAAAAAGCTAAATAATTGTATCATTATTTTGTCCACTTTTTCAAAATGTCAGTTTGCTCTCCGCAGGCTGAAATTGTACAGTAGTCCAGAAACTGGAGCAATCTTCTTTGAGCTAAAACTATTAGGGCAAGAGAGGCTTTTGCTGATGGATTTAGCTCACGCAGGATTGTCCATATTGAGTTGTAGCAAGTTTAGCTGCGAGGAGTGTTGATCTGTAGGTTTTCACCTTTATTAGGCCCTGTTCACATGGAGTTTTTTTGCAGGCAGAAAATTCTGCTTCCAAATTCCGTTTGGAATTTTGAGGCAGATTTTGATCTGCCTGCATGCAGTTTGCCACATTTTTCGCTCGCGTCCATTGAGCACCATGGGCAAAAACGCAGCGAAATACGGTTTCTCTGCCTCCCATTGATGTCAGAGATGTAAACGCCCAAAGATAGAGCATGTCGCTTCTTTTTCCCGCAAGCGTCTTTTCCGCACGCAGGGAAAAAATGCCTCCGCCTCCCATTGAAATCAATGGGAGGCATTGTCGGAGGTTTTTTTGACGCGGTTTCCGCGTCAAAAAAACGTGTAAAAAAACAACTCTGTGTGAACAGGGCCTTAGACGATTTATATTAATTGACTGCAAGCCAAGATCTTGAAAAATGGTAAAAAAAAAATGCATGATACGTTTAGACAATTTCTAAACATTTCATTATACACTGAATGAAAAGAACCTATTAGATCTAAGAAACTCCGTAATAGATTCAATTATCTTGTCTTAAATTAAAAAGAATGTGTCAGCAGTTTTGAGCCCTATATAGAGTTGCAGGCAGTTGTAACGATTCCGGTTGTGTCTGTCATGTAAGTTGCATGACTGAGAGATTGAGGTTTTAATGCCCAAGGTGCTGCGAACACCAATGCCACGGAGCTGGCTTATTGATGTTAAGTGCCCCCAGGTCTCTTTACACTGCCACTCCTGCACTTCTGCTGTTATTCACGGCACTAGCAGATTCCTGATTTGGACGCTACAGCTGTCACTCAAAGCAGAGCATTGCAAAGCAGAGCGTTACACTCGCCCCCCCCCCCCCCCCTCTATATAGCCCTGTCCTATCAGGTTTTTTCTTGTCTGTTTTATTTACTCAAAACTGCTAGCATATTTCATTCAAGACATCTTTTATTAGCAAAACAGCATTTCCCTCGGTATTAGGGCTCATCCACACTTAACGGAATTGCTGCAGAAAAATTAAATTTTCAATTGCGTTTTTACTGCAGAAGATGGTGCATATTTTGTTGCGGTTTTAACAGTGTTGGTAGATGGAGACATCTCCTGAAAAACACAGCAGTTCTGTTCACTTTCCGCAGCAGGAATTGACTTGATGCCGTTCTAAAAATACACACCGCGGGTCAATTTCTGGTCAGAATTTTTACACAGTGTGAGAATGAGATTTGTTAAATCTCATCCGCTATGCTGCTACTGTATTTTGCTGCATATTTTCCGTCCACAATTCCGGACAGAAAATACGCAGCAATTCTACTACGTGTGGAAAAGCCTTTGCAGGGACAGGAGGAGACAGCTGCTTGTAATGAGTTAATCTGCTAGAGGAGGAGACTACTGCTCGTACAGGGTTAGGGCTTACTCACACGAACGTAGAATACATCTGTGTGACAGCCGTTAACCCCTGTGCAGTTACGTCAGTGCTTTGACAGTTAACCGCGGCGCTACACCACAGCGGCGGTTAACTGTGCAGGGTGTCTGCCCTGCATTCCCCTTTGCCGATCAGCGGCCCATCGCCGCTGATTTCGGCAGTTAACTCCTTAATTGCGGCGTTTGATTTTGATCGCCACAATTAAGGTGTTTAGCGTAGATCGGCAGCCCCCACGTGAAATCACAGGGGCTAGCGATGGTGACAATGGCTTCCGGGCTGCCATGTACAGAAGCCTATGAGGACCAGCCGGAGGGTGGTCGTCGTAGGCTTCCTGTCAGTGTGACTGTGACGTCACAATGACAGTTGGAATGCATTACACTACGTGTGTAGTGTAATGTATTCCAGCAGCGATCAGAGCTGCAAGTCTAAGTGTCCCCTAGTGGGGCAAGTGAAAAAAGTAAAGAATAAAAATGTTTTAAAAAAAGTGTAAATATAAAACTTATAAGTGACATAAACAAGAACTGCTTTTTTTTCCTATAATAAAAGACTTATTATAGGAAAAAAAAGCAGTTCATGTTTGTCACTTATAAGTTTTATATTTACACTTATTTGGTTTCACAGCGTTCGTAACGACCCCAACTATAAAACTATAATTATTTTTCCCGCACTGTGAACACCGCAAAAAAAATAAACGAAAAACAATGCCAGAATCACTATTTTTAGTCACCACCCCTCCCAAAATATACAATAAAAAGTGATCAAAAAGTAGTACCGATACAAACTGCAACCCGTCCCGCAAAAAACAAGCCCTTACACAGCTTTTTTTTGACTGATAATTTATTTTCTAAATAAGTTACTTTATTGCGCAAACGCTGCAAAACATAAAAAAACCTATATACATCTGGTATCGCCGTAATCATACTGACCCACAGAATATAATATAATGGTCGTTTATAGCCTAGGGTGAACGCCGTAAAAAATAAATAAAAATCATTGTCAGAATTTATGGTTTTTGGTCACTTTGCTTGCCGAAAAAATGGAATAAAAAGTGATCAACAAAATCGCATGTACCCCAAAATGGTACCAATGAAAATTACAGATTGTCCCGCAACAAATAAGCCCTCACGCAGCTCTGGTGGTGAAAAAATAAAAAAAAGTCCCTGATCCCAGATTATGGCGATGCAAAATGTGCAGAGCGTTCCAAAAGCGGATAGGATCGGGTGCCATTTATAAGTGCGACACTGGCCACATATCTGCGGATTATTTATTTACCCCATTATTATACCCTCTTATTATGCCCCTGATGTACTCTGCCCAGCCTACATTTGCCCCCTCATTATAAACTGAAATACCAGCAAAACGCCAGAGCTACTACCAAGCAAAATCTGCGCGCCAAATGCCGCTCCCTCCCTTCTGAGCCCTACAGCGTGCCCAAACAGCCGTTTACGTCCACCGATATGGCATCACCATAGCCAGGAGAACCCGGTTAATATTTTATGAGGTATTTGTGGCACAAACTGGGCACCACATATAGTGCACCAAAATGGCACATCAGTGGAAAATTTTAATTTTCACTTTGCACCATCGGCTGCGCATTAAACCCTTTGCGCACCATGACTTAATAGCATGTCGTGGTGTGTGGGGTTATATATGGAGCGTCTCACGCACTGAGCCCGCGCCATACGCTGCGGGTGTCAGCTGTGTATTACAGCTGATACCCGGGACTAACGGACAAACATCGATCACGCTGTTACAGGAGCCTGTAAAAATGACAATATACTGCAATACATTAGTATTGCAGTGTATTCTACCAGTGATCGAACGATTGCTGGTTCAAGTCTCCTATGGGGACTAATAAAATATGTAAAAACAAAAGTAAATAGTTATTATTCGTGGAAAAAATTAAATAAATATTTAAAGTCCAAAAAGAAACCCTTTTCACATTTTTTCTCTCTAAAGTAATGTAAAAAAATACACAAAATTGGTATCGCTGCGTCCATAAAAGTCCAAACTATTACAATATACCATTATTTAACTCGCACGGTGAACGCCGTGAAAAATAAAGAATTTTAAACTGCAAAATCGCAGTTTTTTTTGGTCACCTTGGCTCTACCAAAAAATTTAATAAAAGTGCTCAAAAAGTCTTATGTACCAAAAAATGGTACAAACAAAAACTACAGCTCGTCCTGCAAAAAAATAAGCCCTCACACCACTCTATTGACGGAAAAATAAAAAAGTTGTGGCTCTCGGAAAGCGGGGAGGAAAAACCAAAAAACAAAACATGGATCAGTTCGGAAAGGGTTAATTAATTTCTAATGAAAAAACATTTATGACCACATGTGGGGTATATCGTACTCGGGAGAAATTGCTTTACAAATGTTGGGGTGCGTTTTCTCCTTTTATCCTTTGTGAAATTGAAAAAATTCAACATTTTAGTGGAAATAATGTTGATATTAATTTTCACGGCCTAATTCTAATAAATTCTGCAAAAGACGTGTGGGGTCTAAACTCTCACTATTCCCCTAGATAGATTCCTTGAGGGGTGTAGTTTCCAAAATGGGGTCACTATTGGGGGGGTTTCCACCCCTCCAGTGCATTGCAAACGCGACACGGCACTGAAAACTATTCCAGCAGAAATCCAAAATCCAAATGGTGCTCCTTCTCTTCTGAGGCCGGCTGTGGGTCCAAACAGCAGTTTATTACCACATATGGGGTTTTGCTATAATCAGAAGAAATTGCTTTACATATGTTGGGGTGTTTTTTCTACTTTATTCCTTGTAAAAATGTAACATTTCTAAGTTTTTTCACAAAAAAAGTAGATTTTCATCTTCACATACTAAGTCAAATAAATTTAGCAAAAAAAAACTGTGGTTTCAAAATGCTAACTATATCCATAGATAAATTCTTTGAGGGGTATAGTTTCCAAAATGGGGTCACTTTTGGGGGTTCTTTACTGTTTTGGTACCACAAGACCTATTCAAACCTGATATGGTGCCTAAAATATATTCTAAAAAAAGGATGCCCCAAAATCCACTATGTGCTCCTTTTGCTTCTGAGGCCGGTGTTTCAGTCCATTACCGCACTAGGACCACATGTGGGATATTTCTAAAAACTGTAGAATCTGGGCAATAAATATTGAGTTGCATTTCTTGGGTAAAACCTTCTGTGCCAATTTATTACAAATGAATTTTCAAACAAAAAAAATGAAATTTGTAAATTTCACCTCTACTTTGCTTTAATTCCTGTGAAACGCCTAAAGGGTTAAAACACTTTCTGAATGCTGTTTTGAATACTTTGAGGGGTGCAGTTTTCAAAATGGGGTGATTTATGGGGACTTTCTAATATAGAAGGCCCCCAAAGCCACTTCAGAACGGAACTGGTCCCTGAAAAAATAGGCTTTTGAAATTTTCTTGAAAATATGAGAAATTGCTGCTAAAGCTCTAAGCCTTGTAACGTCCTAGAAAAATAAAAGAATATTCAAAAAACGATGCAAACATAAAGTAGACATATGGGAAGTGTAAACTAGTAAGTATTTTGTGTGGTATTACTATCTGTTTTACAAGTAGATACATTTAAATTTAGAAAAATGCAAATTTTTGCTAATTTTCTCTAAATCTTGCTGTTTTTTACAAATATTGAATTTATCGACCAAATTTTTTCCCTAACATAAAGTCCAATGTGTCAGGAGAAAACAGTCTCAGAATCACTTGGATAGGTAAAAGCATTCTGGAGTTATTACAACATAAAGTGACACATGTCAGATTTGAAAAATCTGCTTCGTCCTGAAGGCCAAAACAGGCTCAGTCCTGAAGGGGTTAAAACAATTTTCTTATGTTTTCACGGATCCCTTGATAGACTCAGGTCTACGGGTATCCGTGAAAACGAGTCCCACATGGGTGAAACTCTGACGTGAAAAACTGCCATTTTTCACGTCTGAGTTTGCACTCGTTCTTGTGAATAAGCCCTTAATCTGAGTTTGACTATATACACACAGAACCAGCAGCAGCCGAACACGAGGACAAAGTGGGAGACATGTGGTGACAGAATTTACCTTCCTTGTATCTATGGTATTTCTAGTGAGACACTTCCGATTACCCAGCATCCTCCTCCTCTAGCTGCTCTATAATACGCAGGAATCCATCTTACGTTTGTTAGGCCCTATTCACATCACGTTACAGGCTTCCGTCGGAGGTATAAGTCGGGAAGACCCCCCGACGTATACCTTAGATGAAAGGCCCAAACGTATCCCACTGTATGGCATACAGTGGGATACATTACCCGGGGACCAGCCCTGGCAAAACTAATGAAGTCATTGCATTTATGGACAGCGACTTCAGGAGTTCCCAATCACTGGATTCAGCTAGCAGAGCATCAACTGATGCTCTGCTTGGGGACTCCAGCACTCTTCCTGATGTCACTTTCCATATATGGACAGTGACTTCGGGAATTTTCAGCGGGCCGGAGTCCTGGGACAGAGCCATCTAATAGCGCCTTGCCCAGGGACTCCAACACCGTGGAAACTCCTGACTTCACTATCCCTATATAGACAGTGATGTTGGGAGCTCCCTGAGTTATACATTTAACTTATACATGTGGCGGATGCGTATACATGCGTACTTCGAGCTTTCCCAACGTACAAGATAAATGTAGTGCCTTAATGTGATGTGAATGGGGCATTAACCACTTCCGGACCGCCCAGAGACTATAAAAGTCTGGGCTTACGCACCAACTGTGAGGACCTCAGTGATACAGCTGCCTAGAGACAGCTGATATCACGGAGCTTTCTCCCGGAGACCACTCAGCGTGGTATCCGGTCATCTGATCGCTGTAACAGCGATCACATTGCTCCACCAAGCAGCGATCACATCCATGCCGGCGGTAAGGAGCTCCATGATACAGCTGTCTAGAGGCAGTAGTTTCACCGAGCTTCGGAGTGGTCTCTGGTCAGGTGATCGCTGTGACAGCCTGTCACAGCAATCACCAGTTGAATCTTCTCCCTCTCTGGCAGACTGCCGGAGAGGGAGAAGAATAATGTAATGTTAAAAAGAAGCAAAAAAAAAAAAACCACACACACACTTTTTATTTCAATAAAAATTCTCTATATATAAATTTGTCTATCTGCTACACGGCGACTTTGGTCAGGCACGACACAGGTCGAACAGCCAGAGATCGCTATGTCCCATAGCCTAATTTGCATGTAATAAAAGTCAATGTGGTTGTGTCGCAACGCGCAAGTTGCCACGACATGACCGTTGCAAGAAATTCAAACTATCGTGTCGCAGTCACTTGCAGGTCGCAACGCGACCACATTGACTTTCATTACTTGCGGTGTAGGCTATGGGACATAGCGATCTTTGGTCGGACAACCTGTACACAGAGTATTTTGCAGGCAGAAAAAAATCTGCCTCAAAATTCCTGAAGGTATTTTGAGGCAGATTTTGACCTGCCTGCGCTTTTTTGCTGTGTTTTTCGCCTGAGGCCATTGGGGAACGCGGGCGAAAAATGCTTTTTCTGCCTCCCAGCCGCCCGGGAAAGAACAAGAATTTCGGCTGTATTTTGATGCTGATCATTGCTCATTGCTCCAATCTTGCCCTGTGTAATCTGTAATCTTTCCCTACTGTCAGGGTCGGTATGTCCCGGGCGGCCCCCGGAAGAAGCTGACTCAGTTCAGTGAAACGTACGTCGGGACATACCGACCCTGACAGTAGGGAAAGATTACAGATTACACAGGGCAAGATTGGAGCAATGAACAATAACTAACTAATCCTGCCGAATTCAAGTCCGCTCCAGACAGCTGGAGGGAACGGACGTAGTGGCGACACTTGAGACCACTGAGCTGCTGAGTGCCCATGACGTCGTGGCACTCACAGCCAATACTCTGAAACAGACAGCAATCCTTACAACTGCACGAACAGTAGTTTTCACTGCTAACAGGCAGGCTGTCTGTTTGCTTAAACACAGCGTACACTGCTGTCTCTGTATTGCCGCCGAATTTTGTACCGCAGCGGCAACGCTGAGAACACTAAACAATACACAACAGGCAGTTGGTCTGTCTGCTCAAACGCAGCGCAAGTCGTTTTTCTCTGCATTGCCGCATAATTAAGAACCGCAGCGGCAACGCTGAGAACACAAAACGCACTCGGTGACCAGCTAGCTGCTCACTGAGTTAGATTGCCTTCTGTCCGCGCTGCTGGCCGAGCTGCTGCTTGAGCCAGGAATGGAACAGCAACGCTAGTAACAGAACAAATACAACACAATCTGAAGACTAATTAACTGTTCATTGACACAAAAATTTCAATCCTTTTGCGCTGCCACTCACCAAAAGTTTGGAGCTGCAACGCTTAAAAGGTAGTCAATGATCAGGCAGTTGCTCATAGAGTTTGAACACAACCTCCTGTAGTGTGCACATGCAAGGTATCTTACAGATACAAAATTAACCCTTGCAGCACCACCTCCTCTATTTCCACCTGAGTAGTAAGGCCAACAAGCTTCCTACCCAGTGGAATTTGTTTAAAGCTGTAATCACACTGTGCAATAATTTAATTAAAATACCACACAATGTGGCAATAAAGGGGACATTGCACAGTATAATCCTTCTCCTACTACACGAGTCGGTATCAATAATAAAAAATTGAAGGCGACATTGTCCACCATGCTCTACTTTTCCTCTCTCCCTATACCTACAATTTTCGTTAAAATAACATCCAGTATAAAGGAAGACTGCAGCAGAGATCTTCACCGTACACAGCTATACACTGCGCGCATAGACTCTCCTATATCAGAAACAGAATGTCTTCCAGAGCAGTCAATTTCTCGAGACTTGGACTGCTCACTGCTGCATGTGGAGAGCGCTAAAGTCATCAGACTGTGTGTGTATATGTATATATGTGTGTGTGTGTGTGTGTGTGTGTGTGTGTGTATATGTGTGTGTGTGTATATATATATATATATATATATATATATATATATATATATATACACACACACACTTTTTTTTTATTTCTTTTTTTCTTATTTTTTTTTAACTTCATCAAAATGTTTTTAGTGACCGATAACACCTTTCATGATGTCAGTGATTGCAGTTCATATCTTTACTCTGCAATCTGGTGCTCCTGCTTTTCCTGTACTTGGTGTGATCCCTCTGTAAATCGTTCAGTTGATGTTTTATATTGTACAATCCTCGTCCTATATGTCGACTAACTTCTTTGTTGCTTTAGACTTAAAATATTGGAAAAATTCTGTTCGGGTTACCAAGGATGAATATCAAACAATTGTTCCAATTATTATTATTTTTTTCTCTCCTTGATCAGGTGTAAGATCCTGGACAAACACCTGGCATTACTGGCCAAGAAGCATATTGAAACTAAATTCCTGAAACTAAATGTTGAGAAAGCTCCTTTCTTATGTGAACGACTGCACATTAAAGTCATCCCAACTCTCGCACTGTTGAAGGATGGAAAAACCAGAGATTATGTGATCGGTTTTACTGATTTGGGCAATACAGATGAGTTCACTACAGAGACCTTGGAGTGGAGACTTGGCTGCGCTGATGTAATTAACTACAGGTAGGAAATGTTTCAACGTTACAGTATTTTATATATATTTATTAGCTTTAACATTGACATTTTACAGTCCTACTATACTGAAGTTGTAGTATTGGCCTGCTTTTATGTGGTATCCCCCCATAGGTGCGTTCTGTTCTGCAGTATCTATGGGCTAACCATGGATGAAACCACCTACCGGGTCACGTGATATGGCATTGTCCATACAGAAGAGATATTCGACAGAGAATGTGATGTCCGATCTTATTTATTTTTTAATAAAGTTAGTCATTGGCAGATCTTATCCTATCATGAATGTAGGTGTGAATATATTCTCTTTAAAAAAAAAAAAAAAATAATACAAACTGTATACTATATATTTTTTTGTTTGTATGCAGAAACGGTGTATGTGTCTGATATAGGACAAAAACATTTTGTCAACCCAGCCTTGTGACAAGGTGCCACGTATCTTCTATCTTTAGGTGAAGCAGAGCAGGATTCTTTTATGTGGTATAGAATTATGCAGTGCCGCTACATGCCCTATTTTTAATGTTAATATAATACACGTCTTATATAATATAATTGTTCATAAAGATATGATCTTTGTATTTACTTTATATAAAACAACTAAATGAAAAGCAAAAAACCTTTTTAAAGGGTAGCTACGGTTTTTCTTTGTGGGAATCTTTGGAGTTACTAAATAAATAAAAAATTAAAAAATGTCTATTAGTGATGTGATAATTTTTAAATATTGTATATAGTGCTATCATACTAGTATTGCCATCTGAGATGTACGGTTGCAGGACGCATCGAAATATCGATACTGCGCACCCACAAATTATTTAACCCTTTCATGCCGCAGCCCTTTTTCAGATTTTCATTTTTAGTTTTTTCCTCCCCACATTACAAAAAGCCATAACTTTTTTTTATTTTTCCTGTTTATATAGTCCTAGGAGGGCTTGATTTTTACGGGACAAGTTGTAGTTTTTCGTAGCACCATTTATTGTGCCATATAATGTACTAGGAAATGGGGAAAAAATTATTTGTGGGGTAGAAAATGAAGATGACAGCAATTTCTCCATTGTTTTTTGCGCGTCGTTTTTACGGAATTCACTGTGCAATTAAAACAACATGTTAACTTTATTCTGTGGGTCAATACGATTACGGCGATACCAAATTTTTTTCTATGTTTTACTACTTTTACAAGTAAAAACCGAAGTGTAAAAAATAAAATTAATTTTGTGTTGCCAAATTCCGAGACCATAAAGTTTTTTCTTTTTCCGTCAATCTGAAGTGGTATGAGGGCTTATTTTTTGCGGGATAAGCTGTAGTTTTTAATTATACTATTTTGGGGTACATGCGACATTTTGATCACTTTTTATTTAATTTTTTTGTGTGAAATGAGATGACCAAAAAATAGAGATTTTGGCGTTTTACAATAGTTTTTTTTTTTTTTTTTACGGCGTTCACCGTGCGGGTTAAATAATGATATATTGTAATAGTTCAGACTTTTACGGGCGTGGCGATACCAATTATGTTTTATTAATTTTTTTTACTATGCTCTAGGGGGAAAATGGCAAAAGGGGGGTTTTTTTTTTTTGAACTTTTTAATTTTTATTTTGTTTACATAAAAAAAACTTTCTAACCATTTAAATGCTGCAGTCGCTATTGACCACGGCATTTAACGAGTTAAACGAGCGGGATCGCTCTGAAGTGTCGGCTGTAACATACAACCGACACCGGTATCGTATGGAGCGGGTTCACTCTGTGAGACCTTTCCATACCTCCCCCCCCCCCCTACATGACTTTGGCGTATGGATACGTCAAATGTTGGGAATGTATTCATTCCAATACTAAGTTGTACAGCCGCACAGCTTAGTATTGTAAAGCATTAATTTTTAGTCAGTAGTAAGACGGAACATGGTGCGCATTTAACATCGCCCTCCATGTTTTCTGTGTTCAGTGCCCGACCTGAACTGCCGCTCATTAGTGCAGAGTCGGCTCATTAGTTTTTTTTGTTTTTTTTCTCCCAATGAACAATCTTAAATTATAAGTCCAATAACATAAAATAATATACGCATATTTGGTATTGTGACCGTAAAGACAAATTGACAGTCATTTATGATTGGCGTATGCTATACCTCCATGTAGCTCACATTAATAGTAATTAACCTCCTCTTTTACCTCGCATCTTAACCGAATTATGAATGTAATGTACCTGATGGGGTTGTTTACTATTGATGTGAGGCACATGGAGGTACTAAGTTCATAACACCATGTGCGCCACTTCAGAAAATAGAACTTTATATTTTTGTGTTTTTTTTTTTTGTTGGCAACGTATTTCTTTGATATCGAGAATCACAATACTACACAAAGTATCTGTTTCGAAGTCTAAACTCTGATATCGTGACAACCCTACTGAGATGTAGCACTACAATATGAGGGGATTTTCCAATAAGCCTGCTGGTTCACCTTCTAATCTCTAACTATAAGACCTGTATCCATGCATCTATCTATAAGCCTAGCTCAGGGAGGGTGTTTACCTTTACAGTTGTGTGTACAACTAGATTTAGTTCTATTATTATTTCTTCATTTTTTCTTTCTAGTGGAAATCTTATGGAACCTCCTTTTCAGAGTCAGAAGAAATATGGGTCACAGGTGACAAAGCTGGAAAAGAAAACTATACGAGGAAAGCAATATGATTCAGACTCTGATGACGACTAGACCTATAAAGAAGGTCATTGATCATTCCCTCTGTGAGATATAATATTTTTCCTTACAGAAGTGCAA
This sequence comes from Rhinoderma darwinii, assembly GCF_050947455.1. Lineage (NCBI taxonomy): Eukaryota > Metazoa > Chordata > Amphibia > Anura > Rhinodermatidae > Rhinoderma > Rhinoderma darwinii. The sequence continues at coordinate 188,720,609 of NC_134688.1, read as the reverse complement.
ACACCTTGATCTAAAATAAAAACGTTCATGCAAGCTATGTTTATTGGTTAAAAATGACACTTGATGATATTTTGCTCTAAAATGCAGGACTTTTCTCAACCAGTTTTATAATCCATTCTATTTATATACGTTTGACATAAAATACGGATAAAGGATCTTATTATGTCTTACATAATCCTGTATTTTAATACATCCATTGTAGAGTTTGATATTGAGGGTATAATTTATGACGTTCATTAGTTTAGCACTCAGAAGTCAAGTAAACTGTTTAAATGTTTTTCTAGTTGCGTGCGTCACTACAATATTTTTTTTTTTTTGGCAAAAAGATAATAGGTTTCCATTTGAGACTGGAGGAAAGCTTGTTATAAGCTTCAGCATAAGGCTTCGTTCACATCTGCGTTGGAGGATCCAGCAGAGATTACCGGAGAAAATAGAGCAGCATGCTGCGCTATTGTCTCCAGTAAAATGACTGACGCCCGGACGGTAAGCTGACGGAACTAATTAAAGTCAATGGGTTCCGTCGGCCACTGGGGCTATCTGTCATGCAACGGAAACCGTTGCCTCCGTTATTCGCTTGTTCTGCTCCTCTGGTGGAGCAGAACAACGGATCACACCGATGCAGGTGTGAACATAGCCTAAATAAAGTTGTTACAGTTTATCTTCTGTATGAAACTTGGGCCTTAATATAACCCATATTGCAATGCAAACCATTCTCATACCATAATATTGTAGCTTCTTTCGTTGAGCAGATTAAATAATAAAGATTAAACTGAAGTCTGATTTCCCTTGTGGTGTGTCTCTTTTTTTTTTTTTTTTTTCTTTAAGTTTTGACATTTCTTGGCCATCTCTATAATTTTTAAAACTGTTTAAAAAGCAGCTGTCGTTTTCCCTGACTGGTACATATTATATGTGGCAGGACTGTAATTACAATTTGGACTGCTGTATCATGCAAAAAAATAGTGCTGCTATGCTGAACACATACGTAACGCTACAACCTGCTTGTACACATATGCATGCGTGCACATTCATACTGTGTGTATATGTGTATCTATCCCTATATATCATAGGATGGTGAACTGTTGGGTTTATAGAAAAAAATAAGTGGGGTGATCTGGTATAGTGCTGGAGATGCAATCTTACAATATTTAGGATTATGTGACTAGCTACTTTTCCAATATTCTACAGTCGTTGTTTGTTTGTGTAGAAACAAATAGTTTTGTTATTAGAATTCCCTGATGAAACTCCAGCGATTATATGTAAACTGCAGGTGAACTCGGCAGCTCAATTTGTTTCCGCGCCACCACAGAGAAAACGAGGCATTACATGGTGCACTCAAGCATCAATTTGCTCTCCATGTAATGCATGTACAGGCTGGATCCTCCAGAGAGAGAGAGACAGATGCACTTTGCACCTCCTTCCGCCCACTAATTGATTTGAGGTTAGGAATAAATAAAGGGGCTGTCTCATTTGAGGCATTAGTGGCATATTGCTAGGATATGCCACTAAAGTGTTATCGGTGTAGGTGATCCCTTCCTATCATTCGAATGGTGTGGCTAGGAAATTGCCAGGCTTCTTCATCTATTGATTACTACGATCTGGAACCGTGGTGAAGTAGCACAGCGCTTCCAGGCAGTGCTGATTCTAGCTCTTCTCCTGCCTGAGGCAAAAATTTAAATGGCACCTCCCAGATTTTGATTGACATTCCCCTGGCTATTCTCCATCACTAGCAGCCTACTCCAACTCTTGCTTATGCGCCGTTGCCTTGTACTGGCATGCGCGGCTCAGCTGGGCAGAGTACACCCCGCTACACGGTTCGTGGCCAAGGAGTACAAGGCAATGGCTCATCCAAGAAAGTTGCAGGAGACTGGTAGTGATGTATATCAGCCGGGGGGATGTCAATCAAGCATGGAAAGTTGGGTTTGGAGGCAGGACTATGTGACTTCAGGATAGCGGCACCACCCCATGACCCTTTAATGAGTAATTAGCATGTAGTATGTGCCGTTTTAAAAGTTGATTTTATAGATTTTGCTGCATCTGAAAAAAAAACAGGGTAATGTTTGGAAATATTTTCAGGTCATGTATGGGTTAAAACTACTTGACCGGTTCCTATTAAATCTACAACGAATTGAAAACCTTTCCATCTGCCCTGCAATTTTGTTATGAATATATTCTATATAATTACAGCTCCAGAACCAAGCTCGGTACATTTATACAGCTCCAGAACCAAGCTCGGTACATTTATACAGCTCCAGAACCAAGCTCGGTACATATATACAGCACCAGAACCAAGCTCAGTACATATATAAAGCATCAGTACCAAGCTCCTTACGTAAATACGACACCAGCACAAATCGAGCTCGATTTAGTGCAACCTCTGTCGTATAGGTTTGTACGGCATAAAACTACAGCTCCCAGCATGGCCCGAACAATCGTAAGGATATACTGGGAGTTGCTGTTTCACAAAAAAAAAAAACATACAACCCATCATCTCGCTGCAGATCATAGTGACTGCAGTGCTGACTAGAGGCCGAATAAACATTTACATTAAGTGACTCACAGGTGACGTCCGATTCTCGTTCTTTTTCTCTTTTCTTCTCCATCCGGTCCAGACCTCTATGATGACTTCTCCCGGCCACAGCACATTTTTTGCAGTTTACCGCTCATATAGCTTCAGCTTCTCACTTTTCAAACATTTCTGCACCTATAAACGAAGATAAAATTCTCATGGGGACACAGGCTGTACTCCTAAATATAAGAGTCCCATACACTACACCTTTAATTATAATAGCACCATACACTGTCCCTGATTATGAGAGCACCATACACACACACAGCTCCCTGTAGATAGTGCGCCACATAGATCCTCCCCCCCCCCCCTGTAGATAGTGCCCTACATATAGCCCCCCCCCTGTAGATAGTGCCCTACATATAGCCCCCCCCCCTGTAGATAGCGCTCTACATATGGCCTCCACTGTAGATAATACCACTCACTCTTTTAGGTGGGAAAAAAAAAAAAAACACGTTATGTATCCTGATAACATTCCTACGCCATCCTGTGTCAATGCAGGCCTACGCTCTTCTGAGCAGATATGCTGGGTCTGAACTACGGCGCTGATTGGCAGGGTAGAATGACTTGCCCCATCAATCGGCGCCTTTCTACAATGGAAGCGGCGCGATGATGTCATCGCGCTGCTAGCGTTATTGAAACGCGCTGATTGGCCTCTGTCAGGCTAATGGAGTCCTATGGACACATTTAGCGTGTACGACAGTAGCTTCTCTGTCGTGAATGCTAAACGGGCCAAAACGCAGTGTGAACTAGGCCTTACTTATACACGGTTTTCAGACAAACGGTTAACCGTTAAACTTCTTGTATATTTTTAAGGCCCTGGTCACATACATTTTTCTGGTTCCATGTAACATGTATGCTGGTAAAAGCTCCAGACCTATATGTTAAATGGTTGCCTGTGACAGATGAGATACAGTGGCATCTGTCACCCTTAAGGTATGTGCACAAGTAGTGTTTTAAGGCGTATTTTGGGGGGCGTTTATGCCACGAAAAACACCTGAAAAAAACGGAAGCCGAATGCCTGCAAACATCTGGCCATTGATTTCAATGGGAAATACGGCGTTCTGTTCCGACGGGGCGTTTTTATTATGCCTTGTTTTCCAAAAACGGCACGGAAAAAGATACCCGTAAAAAAGAAGTGCGTGTCACTTCTTGGGACCTTTTTGGAGACGTTTTTCATTGACTCAATAGAAAACCCGCTCCAAAAACGGCCGTGAAAAACGTGAGTGCCTTAAAATACATATGAAAATCAGGAGCTGTTTTCCCTTGAAAACAGCTTTGTATTTTGAGATGTTTTTTTTTATTTTGTGTGTGCACTTACCCTGAGGTTCACATCTGCGTCAGGTCATTCTGTTTTTCTGCTCCGTCAGAGGAGCAGAACAAGGGATTACCCAAAGCAACGGTACTGTTGCACCACGGACTCCGCCGACGGAACCTATTGACTTTAATGAGTTTCGTTGGCTTTCCGTCGGGTTGTCCGTGGTTTTACCAGAGGCAATAGCAATTCCGGTTTTCTTTGCCAAATCTGCGAATGAGGCCCGCTCTGTATAGCACATGCGTCTGTTGCCCATAGACTATTATGGCATCTGTTTAACGTATAGGTCCTAAAAAAAACCTCATGAAAAGCTCAACTTCATATGCTTTAAGGAAGCCTGTGACTGATTACATATAGTAGCATCCGTCACCTATAACCTCCCCTGTTAAACTGGATTCCGTTTAATGGTAGTTTACAATGCTATTTCATACACTCTTGGCCTCCGACGGGCTAATGTAACCCTATGGAAATGTTAAACAGTTATCACAAACATGATGTGAACAGGGTCTTAGCAATACATTTCTCAATATTATCCACAATTGCAGTTTGTTTTTTTTTGTCTTTGTTTGGAAGCTTGTGAACTGATGTCAAATAGATAGCAATCTGTTATCCGATCATGACTTTTAACGGATCCCATTCCATTCACCTTCTCACTGCAAAGGTTCAACAGAACTACAGTGGTTCTAAATTTATTGAAAGTGTCATATATCATGATTTATAAGTCTGTTAAAGGGACTCTTTCATGTTGAGCATTCTGCCCTATCGGTGGGCAGCATGTTATAAAACCGGAAGGGCTGATCAAAATAATATATTGTGTTGTGGGAAGAAATTCAGTATAACTTGTAAAGTATTACTTTAAATCTTTGCTCACCCGGTCATTAGGAGTCCAGTGGGTGGTCCCAATCATTGATTGACAGTTGTCAATCATTTAGTCATTTCACCCACTGGTCTTATCTACGGATTTACTGATCCCTAGAAAACACATAATATTGCTAGCCGAAGTGCAACCCACAGGCAGGGCTGGCATTAGGGGGGGGGGCAAACCGATCAATTGCCCAGGGCCGCCATCCCTAAAGGGGTCCCCCTACTTCAGCATTGCTCTTCATCTGCCGTCCATGAAAGCATGCGGGCGGGTAACTCAAAAGCAGTAACAATCAGGTAGAGTCTTTACCATAGAAGCAGCATGGAGGAGCGCCGCCCCACTGATATTATCTGTGACAATACTGGCTATCCGTCGGGGTGGCGCTCCTGATGATTCTATGTTAGAGACTCTTTACTGCTTCTAAGCCTCCTCCGAGTCCCGTTATGTGCTATGCGTGCGTGATTCTGTTACGTGTGCGCTGCAGCGTGTTGTGTGTTCCTGACTCTGTCAGCTGGGCAGTGTCAGGACACGGTAAACTGGCGCCCAGTGGGAGTATAGCAGCCTGGAATAAAGGAGGTACACAATTATACGCATCAGCACACTGCCATAGAATATTATCACTAGGGTCTGATTTATTTATTTTATGGTCTAAGGGACTTCTGCGATTTGATTCTGAGCCAGGAGGAGGTACATATATACAGTGAAGGAAATAAGTATTTGATCCCTTGCTGATTTTGTAAGTTTGCCCACTGTCAAAGTCATGAACAGTCTAGAATTTTTAGGCTAGGTTAATTTTACCAGTGAGAGATAGATTATATAAAAAAAATGAAAATCACATAGTCAAAATTATATATATTTATTTGCATTGTGCACAGAGAAATAAGTATTTGATCCCCTACCAACCATTAAGAGTTCAGCCTCCTCCAGACCAGTTACATGCTCCAAATCAACTTGGTGCCTGCATTAAAGACAGCTGTCTTAAATGGTCACCTGTATAAAAGACTCCTGTCCACAGACTCAATTAATCAGTCTGACTCTAACCTCTACAACATGGGCAAGACCAAAGAGCTTTCTAAGGATGTCAGGGACAAGATCATAGACCTGCACAAGGCTGGAATGGGCTACAAAACCACAAGTAAGACGCTGGGTGAGAAGGAGACAATTATTGGTGCAATATCAAGAAAATGGAAGACATACAAAATGACTGTCAATCGACATCGATCTGGGGCTCCATGCAAAATCTCACCTCGTGGGGTATCCTTGATCCTGAGGAAGGTGAGAGCTCAGCCGAAAACTACACGGGGGGAACTTGTTAATGATCTCAAGGCATCTGGGACCACAGTCAATAAGAAAACCATTGGTAACACATTATGCCGTAATGGATTAAAATCCTGCAGTGCCCGCAAGGTCCCCCTGCTCAAGAAGGCACATGTACAGGCCCGTCTGAAGTTTGCAAATGAACATCTGGATGATTCTGAGAGTGATTGGGAGAAGGTGCTGTGGTCAGATGAGACTAAAATTGAGCTCTTTGGCATTAACTCAACTCGCCGTGTTTGGAGGAAGAGAAATGCTGCCTATGACCCAAAGAACACCGTCCCCACTGTCAAGCATGGAGGTGGAAACATGTTTTGGGGGTGTTTCTCTGCTAAGGGCACAGGACTACTTCACCGCATCAATGGGAGAATGGATGAAGCCATGTACCGTCAAATCCTGAGTGACAACCTCCTTCCCTCCACCAGGACATTAAAAATGGCTCGTGGCTGGGTCTTCCAGCACGACAATGACCCGAAACACAGCCAAGGCAACAAAGGAGTGGCTCAAATAAAAGCACATTAAGGTCATGGAGTGGCCTAGCCAGTCTCCAGACCTTAATCCCATCGAAAACGTATGGAGGGAGCTGAAGATCCGAGTTGCCAAGTGACAGCCTCGAAATCTTAATGATTTACATATGATCTGCAAAGAGGAGTGGGCCAAAATTCCATCTAACATGTGTGCAAACCTCATCATCAACTACAAAAAAAGTCTGACTGCTGTGCTTGCCAACAAGGGTTTTGCCACCAAGTATTAAGTCTTGTTTGCCAAAGGGATCAAATACTTATTTCTCTGTGCACAATGCAAATAAATCTATATAATTTTGACAGTGATTTTCTTTTTTTTTTTTTTTTTTTTATATCTATCTCTCACTGGTAAAATTAACCTAGCCTAAAAATTCTAGACTGCTCATGTCTTTGACAGTGGGCAAACTTACAAAATCAGCAAGGGATCAAATACTTATTTCCTTCACTGTATGTGTGTATCATACACATATCATATATACATATTATATGTACCTCCTCATTGCTCAGAAACAAACCCCAGATTTAAATCACTTACCATAGACCATAAAATAAATAAATCAGACCCTAGAGACAATATTTGATGGCAGTGTGCTGCATATATACACTGTCTAAATACATGTTTTTAGAATAATCGCATGAAACCAGGACATATAGCGCTAAAGAGTATATATGAGAGCTGCATATATACTGTTAACCCCTTAATGACCAAGCTAGTTTGGACCTTAATGACCAAGCCAGATTTGGCAAATCTGATATGTCTGGCTTTATCAGAGAATAACTGAAAAAAAGTTTTGAATATCCAAATAATTCTGACATTGTTTTTTCGTCACATGTTGTACTTTTTTTTAGTGGTAAAAGTAAACTGATACAATTTGCGGAAATTAATAAAAAAAATAGAAAAATAGAAGAAATTTTGTAAAAATTTAAAATTTTCCCTATTTTTAACTGCAATATGTCACACATGTACACACATACTGTGCAATTTTTTTAAATTAAATATATATTTCCATCTCTTTACTCTATTTTGGCAGCACTTTTGAAAAAATAAAAAAAAATTTCAGCAATTTAGAGGACTTACAAATTGAATAATAAGTTTATACATTTTGAAGTACATTTTGTTTTCCTGCACCAAGCCAGGTTTTCAGAGGCTCATAGGTCTCAGAATGATGGAAACCCCCATAAATGACCCCATTTAGAAAACTAGACCCCTTAAGGTATTTATTTAGGAGTATAGTAAGTATTTTGACCCCACAGTTTTTTGCTAAATTTAATGCATAGCAGGTAAAAAAAAAATTATTTCACTTTTTTCATAAAAGTATCAGTTTAAAGACCGATTTCTTTGTAAAGCGAACATGAGAAGGAAGAAACACACCACAAAATCTATCACCCTGCTTCTCCTGTTTTCAAAAATACCCACATTGTGGCCCTAATGCGTTGTTTGGACACACGGCAGGGTCCCAAAGGAAGGGAGCACCCGGAGGATTTCAGGACTCATATTTTGCTTGAAAATGTTTTAGGCCCCACTGTACATTTGGAGAAGCTTTGAGCTGCCAGAATGATAGAAACTCCCCATAAATTACCCCATTTAGAAAACTAGACCCCTTAAGGTATTTATCTAGGGGTATAGTTAGCATTTTGACCACACTGGTTTTTCGCTAAATATATTTGAATTAGTCTGTAAAAATTAAAATCTCTGCAAATTCACCTCTGCATTTGTAAAGCAATGTCTTCCGATTACGACAATACCTCATATGTGGTAATAAACTGCTGTTTGGACCCACAGCAGGGCTCAGAAGGGAAGGAGCGCCTTTTGGATTTCTGATTTTGCTGGAATGGTTTTCGGTGCAATGTCGCATTTGCAATGCACTGGAGGGACCAAAACCGTGGAAACCCACCAAAAGTTACCCCATTTTGGAAAAACCTTCAAGGAATTTTGCAGAGTTTATTAGAATTAGGGCGCGAAAATTAATATCAACACTTTTTCCACTAAAATGTTGAATTTTCTCATTTTCACAAGGGATAAAGGAGGAAAAAACCATTTTTTATAAAGCAATTTCTCCTGAGTACGGAAATACCCCATATGTGGTCATACGTTTTTTCATTAGAAATGAATTAACCCTTTCAGGACCGATCAAGTTTTTGCTTTCTTATTTTAGATTTTCACTCCCCGCCTTTCAAGAGCCATAACTTTTTTATTTTTCCATCAATAGAGCGGTGTGAGGGCTTATTTCTTGCAGGAGGAGCTGTAGTTTTTACTGGTACCATTTTTTGGTACATAAAAAATGATTCAAAAGTTTTTTTTTTAGAGCTAAGGTGACAAAAAACGTTAAGCGGTTTCTGCCGGGTATAGCGATCCCATATATGTGGGCGCAAACTGCTGCTTGGGCACGCTGCAGGGCCCAGAAGAGAGGGAGTACCATTTTGCTTTTGGAGCGCAGATTTTGCTTGGTAGTAGTTTTGTTTGGGGTTTTACTGGTATTTCAGTTTATACTGTGGGAGCGTATGTAAGCTGTGTGGAGTACATCAGGGCATAATAAGAGGGTATAATAATGGGGTAAATAAATAATATTTGATAGATATGTGGCCGGTGTCGCACTGATAAGTGGCACCTGATCTGACACTGACGTGGGCGCGACCTTCTCGCCACAGGGAGACAGCGACCAGTAATTACACAGGGAGAACAATCCAATTGTCTGACATGCGTAACAGCTACATTAAACGTAGCTTATTGGCTGCTCTCCACATAAAGAACCTCTGACCTCAACCCTACACCACCCCCAGACGAAGGCATTAGCGCCGAAACGCGCATTGGGGTGGATCTTGGCTGCACTTATCCTGTCTGTTCATTATGGGTATGTGAGATCTCATCTTTATTATGTTAATTTATTTTCTTTATTTCTGTGTTTCTGCATGTTCGATCCCACTGCATGTATAACGATATATGTCTGGCTAAGGTCATTGTATCATGTCTATTACTTTAGTATTGTCAATCGTTTTTGGGCGTTGACCCTTGTGTGTGAGTTTACTTAGTCTGTACTATTTTGCATGCGCATATAGTTGACTTATCTATTTAAACAGGCTATACTTAGAAAACTTCCACACACATTTATCATACCACTTTCAACTAGGGGATCTACATGTGTCTCATTTACTGCCCCTATATACATACTTTTTTGGGGTAATTTTCCAGTCAAGGATCCGTGTTTTTACTGCTGGTTTATGGATTCTTTTTATATGTCTTATCATATGTTAATAAAGTATTTTTGTATTTTCATTACTTCCTTGTCTCTCAGCATTTATTTTCTCTTTTGGTCTTATCCGCTTTTGGAACACTGCACATTTTGCATCGCAATATTCTGAAAGCCAGAACTTTTTTATTTTTTCACCACTGGAGCTGTGTGAGGGCTTATTTGTTGCGGGACAATCTGTAGTTTTCATTGTTACCATTTTGGGGTTTTATTAAAGATTTTTGCAATCCTGACCAAAAACCAGAAATTCTGAAAAAAAATAATATTTTTTTCTTTTTTGCGGCGTTCACCGTACGCTATAAATTAAATTTTTACTTTATTCTACGAGTTGGTACGGTTACGGCGATACCATATGTATATAGTTTTTTTTCCTTTTTTTAGTGTTTGCACAATAAAATCAGTTATTTCTAAAAATAAAAAAAAATAAAAAAAATCGGTGTCACCATATTCTGAGAGCCATAATTTTTTTATTTTTTTTGTCAAAAAAGCTGTGTAAGGGCTTTTTTTTTGCTGGACGGATTGAAGTTTTTATTTTGTACTATTTTTGGGTACATGCGACTTTTTATTCTTTATTTTGGGAGGGGTGGTGACCAAAAAAATTGTGATTCTGTCGTAGTTTTTTATTGATTTTTTTTTTTTGGGGTGTTCATCGTGCGGGAAAAATAACATTATAGTTTTATAGTTGGGATCCTTACGAACGCGGTGATACCAAATTTGTGTACTTTTTTAACGTGTTAATTTTTTTCTTATAATAAAAGTCTTATTATAGGAAAAAAAAAGCATTTTGTGTTTATATAACTTCTAACTAATTTTTACACTTTTTTTTAAAAACATTTATTACTTATTTTTACTATTTTTACTTGTCCCACTAGGGGACATTGAGACTTGCAGCTTTGATCGCTGCTAGACTACATTACACTATACACGTAGTGTAATGTACTTTAACTGTCATTGTGACGTAACTGTCACACTGACCGGAAGCCGAGGAGGACTGGCCAGAGGCTGCTCCTCCGAGGCTTCCGTACATGGCAACCCGAAGGGCCATTGTCTAGCCTCCGATTGCCACAACAGCATCGGCAGCCCCCAAATCACTTTGTGGGAGCTGCCGATGTGCTTCAAACCACTTAAATGCGGCGACAGCAATCCGTCACCGCATTTAAGAAGTTAATTGCCAAAAGCAGTGGCGATGGTCCGCTGACTGGCAAGACTGATGTGTTAGCTGCCTAGGACAGATGTCAGGGAGGGCTTGTCACTCTGTGTTTACACAGAGTGACAGTTTGAAATACTGACGAAAATGAACGTCATGGTGCGCGATCTAGCAGCCGACCATGACGTTCATTTTCGTCATAGGTCGGGAAAGGGTTAAAGGCTCTTTCACATCAGCATCTGGTTCCGTTCATGGGTTCCATTAGACCTTTTTCCATCAGGGGGACCCATGAACGGAAAGCCAAACGGAGACCATAGCTTCCGTTTGCATTACCATTAATTTTTAATGGTAATTCCTCTGTTGCAAATGATTTCCGTTTGTTTCTGTTTCATGAGGTTTTCACGGAAAACAATAGCATTGTCTACAAAAATCAATGGTAATGAAAACGAAAGCTATGGTTTCCGTTTGGCTTTCCGTTCATGGGTTCCTCTGATGGAGAGGTCGAACGGAACCCATGAACAGAACCCGACACTGATGTGAACGAGGCCTAAGTCTATGTAAATCTTTGAAAGTAAATCTGTCACCATTAAAATCAATGGTGATGCAAACGGAAACCTATCATTTCCGTTTGTCTCAGTCAGGGTCCCGTTCTGACGGAAAGCTCCGATGGAACGTCAGAACGGGAACCTGACACAGATGTGAACAAAGCCTAACTATGTTGTTGGTACATTATTTAAAAATTTGGGGCTCCTCTTGTAATTTTGCACTGGGCCACACTTTGCCTAAAACCGGCCCTGCCCACAGGGCCCACATAACCTTGTCAGCCAAATTGTTATTTTCAGAAGTGCAAGCCACAGTGCTCCTTTTCTTACCTGGGTAAGGTCGGAGGCTGGTCTAAATTATGGCGCCATTGGCCGTTAAGTGAAGGCTGCAGGAACTGGCATTTGTGCCTGCTGCATACATATTAGTGCACACTATTGCATCCAACCTACATGAGTGCAGGTTCAGACTATGCACAGGGTGGATTTGTTGTCTGTAAACATGGTATTACATTCAATATATATTGTAGCAACATGCCTTCAATTGTCAGCCACTGCCCCTTTCCCCCAATGTATAATATTTATTGGGACTTCTGCCCATGCGTCTCTCCCAATGGGTTCCTGACTTACAGGACATTTTGGGCCCGAGTCATTAATCTGTGAAAGTTCCGTGAAAGTTCCACTGAATCTGGGACACTTGGGAGGTATGGATAACACTAGACTATTTTAACCCCTTGATGCTCTATGACGAAACTATACATCCATACGCTCCATATTCTGTGGGTGTCAGCTGTGTATTACAGCTGGCACCTCGCACTAAAAGCCAGGAATAAAGAGCCCTCTGATTCTAGCCATTTAACTACTTAGGTGTCGCAGTCAATAGCAACCGCTTCAACTAAGCCGTTAGAAAGAGGAGGGCGGCCCCCTCTGACAGCCCTATGAAAGGCCCCCAGGTCTGCCTTCTTTCTGTTCCTGTTAAGCCCAGCCTCTAAAAATGACAATATACTGCAATGCATTTGTATTGCAATGTATTATACTGACGATTGCTGGTTCAAATCCCCTATTTGAACTAATAAAAAAAGCAAAAAATAGTTAATTAACGTTTTTAATAGTGTACAAAAAATAAAAAAAATATTCCCACTTTTCCTCTAAAGTAAAAAAATAAAAATAAACAAAACTGATATCACCGCATCTGTAAAAGTCTGAAATATTACAATATAACATTACTTAACCCATACGGTGAACACCGTAGAAAAAAAAACAATTAAAACGTGTTAAAGGGGATGAGGTAATAGCGGGATTCACTGGTTAGTGTCACCCACTATTACTACCACCTTTATAATCAGGGTCACTAGGGTTACGCCTAGTTCCCCTACCTTTTCCTTATACTAACGTCGATCTAATTGCTTTTGCTGCTACTCAAGGGAATAAGACCGTATAGTAAATAAAGGTAATATTTATTAACATACAGTAATCACTCTCATATATAAAATACAGTAACTAATCACAGTACAGTATAATCACGGTATCACAATCCTAATTATGCCGCCACCCACTTACCTAAACATACATAGAAGTTACGTTGCAACACAATACACATAAGTTACTTGTAATTCTCACACGCTCACTATCTCTGTCCCACTCCCTCCTAATATAACTGTCCCTGTGCGCTAAGGGTTAATCAGGTAAAGGATTAACAATGGGAAGGGTTGTCAGCAAGGGGTTAACTCAGGGACTGCAAGGGTTAACTTCAGGGACAGTAAGGGTTAACACAGGGACTCAGGGGCACTAAGGGTTACTCGGAAGCAAGGGTTACTCAGGGACCGTAAGGGTTAACACAGGGACCCAGGGGCACCAAGGGTAACTCAGGGAAGCAAGGGTTAATTTAGGGACAGTACTCAGGGAGAGCAAGGATTAACTTCAGGGACAGCAGGAGGAGACAGGGAGAGAGAGGGTTAAGTGTAGCTGTTGCTACACTTGATGCTTAGCGTGTTGTTGGTGGAGCAGGAGCCGGAGCAGGTCAGGAGACTGCAGGACAGGTGAGGCAGGCAGGTCCCAGCTGCTCCTCGTTGGTGGAGTGGTGAGGTGGTCTTCAACTGCGGAGCGTACCGAAGCAGGGCTACTTAACCCTGCCGATAGGCTCGCAGCGGGGGACGAGTGGCCCTCCCCCCTGGCTAGCATTGGTCGGAATGGTGATAATGTATCACCAACCGACTCATGAGCGCCCGTGCGTAATCCCGCGTGTGCGTGGGTGATCTGAAATGGAGACAGGAGATCAAACTATCTACTGTCTCCATGGTTTCCAAACAAAGCAGGGCAATGATAATTGTCCTGCTTTGTTTACCACCGTATTCATGACCAGGGTTATGTTTCAACAGCCCTGGCTCATGAGACATTATATGTATTATATTTTACACATACATATCATATATATATATATATATATATATATATATATATATATATATATACACACACACACAGTGAAGGAAATAAGTATTTGATCCCTTGCTGATTTTGTAAGTTTGCCCACTGTCAAATACATGAACAGTCTAGAATTTTTGGGCTAGGTTAATTTTACCAGTGAGAGATAGATTTTATTTAAAAAAAAACCTGAAAATCACATAGTCAAAATTATATATATTTATTTGCATTGTGCACAGAGAAATAAGTATTTGATCCCCTACCAACCGTTAAGAGTTCAGCCTCCTCCAGACCAGTTACACGCTCCAAATCAACTTGGTGCCTGCATTAAAGACAGCTGTCTTAAATGGTCACCTGTATAAAAGACTCCTGTCCACAGACTCAATTAATCAGTCTGACTCTAACCTCTACAACATGGACAAGACCAAAGAGCTTTCTAAGGATGTCAGGGACAAGATCATAGACCTGCACAAGGCTGGAATTGGCTACAAAACCATAAGGGTATGTTCACACGGCGGGGGTCCGTAACGGCTGAAATTCCGGGGATGTTTCAGCCTGAAAACATCCCCGTAATTTCAGCCGTACCGGCATGTGCAGGCGCTTGAACGCCGCGTCAATTACGGCCGTAATTAGCGCTGCTATTCATTGGAGTCAATGAATAGCGGCTCCAATTACGGCCAAAGAAGTGACAGGTCACTTCTTTGACGCGGGCGTCTATTTGCGCGCCGTCATTTGACAGCGGCGCGTAAATATACGCCTCGTGTGAACAGACAAACGTCTGCCCATTGCTTTCAATGGGCAGATGTTTGTCAGCGCTATTGAGGCGCTATTTTCGGGCGTAATTCGGGGCAAAAACGCCCGATTTACATCCGTAAATAGGCCGTGTGAACATACCCTAAGTAAGACGCTGGGTGAGAAGGAGACAACTGTTGGTGCAATAGTAAGAAAATGGAAGACATACAAAATGACTGTCAATCGACATCGATCTGGGGCTCCATGCAAAATCTCACCTCGTGGGGTATCCTTGATCCTGAGGAAGGTGAGAGCTCAGCCGAAAACTACACGGGGGGAACTTGTTAATGATCTCAAGGCAGCTGGGACCACAGTCACCAAGAAAACCATTGGTAACACATTACGCCGTACTGGATTAAAATCCCGCAGTGCCCGCAAGGTCCCCCTGCTCTAGAAGGCACATGTACAGGCGCGTCTGAAGTTTGCAAATGAACATCTGGATGATTCTGAGAGTGATTGGGAGAAGGTGATGTGGTCAGATGAGACTAAAATTGAGCTCTTTGGCATTAACTCAACTCACCGTGTTTGGAGGAAGAGAAATGCTGCCTATGACCCAAAGAACACTGTCCCCACTGTCAAGCATGGAGGTGGAAACATTATGTTTTGGGGGTGTTTCTCTGCTAAGGGCACAGGACTACTTCACCGCATCAATGGGAGAATGGATGGAGCCATGTACCGTCAAATCCTGAGTGACAACCTCCTTCCCTCCACCAGGACATTAAAAATGGCTTGTGGCTGGGTCTTCCAGCACGACAATGATCCGAAACATACAGCCAAGGCAACAAAGGAGTGGCTCAAAAAGAAGCACATTAAGGTCATGGAGTGTCCTAGCCAGTCTCCAGACCTTAATCCCATCGAAAACTTATGGAGGGAGCTGAAGATCCGAGTTTCCAAGCGACAGCCTCGAAATCTTAATGATTTACAGATGATCTGCAAAGAGGAGTGGGTCAAAATTCCATCTAACGTGTGCAAACCTCATCATCAACTACAAAAAAAGTCTGACTGCTGTGCTTGCCAACAAGGGTTTTGCCACCAAGTATTAAGTCTTCTTTGCCAAAGGGATCAAATACTTATTTCTCTGTGCACAATGCAAATACATATATATAATTTTGACAATGTGATTTTCTGTTTTTTTTTTAAATATAATCTATCTCTCACTGGTAAAATTAACCTAGCCTAAAAATTCTAGACTGTTCATGTCTTTGACAGTGGGCAAACTTACAAAATCAGCAAGAAATCAAATACTTATTTCCCTCATTGTATATATATATATATATATATATATATATATATATATATATATATATTCATAAATAGAGACACCCATTTACAGTCCCCCTGTTGTCGGGGATTCGACAATGCAATTTGAGTGTTTGTTTGGTTCTATTTACCCCCCTCAATCTCCCTGGTTACTGGTAATGGTCTGAGATAGAAGGAAGTATTCTATTGGACCTAGATTCTTGACATCAGCTATCTCCTCAAGGACACCTTCCCGCCAGTCCTCAGACTCTGGAGTCTAGTGTCCAAAGAAACGAAACCTCACAGTTCACAGAATGAAAATGGAATGAAATCTCCTAGTCCATAGAACAAAGCCTCAAAGTCCATAGAATGAAGTTGAAATAAAACTCACAGTCCATAGAACGAATCCTCAAAGCTCATCAAACGAACAAAGCTCATACGAAAACCTCAAAGTCCACGAACCGCAGATTTCTTGTTATTTCTTGCTTGAAATTTCTTCCTCTTGAGAGGCGTCAGCAGGTCTTTCCAGTAGCCGATCCAATTTTGGCATGCTGACCCGTGTAAGGCTACTTGTGCCCTCACATGGTCAGCCTTGGATTGGCTTAGCCCGCCTTTCAACAACCTTTTGTACGTGATCCATTACTTTTACAACTTTTCCCAGCATCTTGATTGAAGATGAAACAATCTTTGTGGGTCGATATCCAGGTTTCTATCATGACAGGTTAACATACCCGAGGAGGAGGTGATGTCTCAGTACCCAGGAATCTACTGTGGGGCGGGCATCGCCTTCCATTTCCCCTCTGATATTCAATCCATCATCGTATTGACCATACCAGTTCTCAGATTGAGAAATACCTACAAGGGTGTGTGAATACCTTACCTGTCCCTAAGGGTTCATACACACTACCCAATCATAAAAACAAAGTAAAAAATAACCAAACATACAAAAATATTCCCCCACAAACCATAGGTATATGTACACATAGAGATTCATGCTCAAACAGCATCTCTCACTACTCCTCCATAAACACCTGAAAGGTACACATGTAAATGGGGTAACTACAGGGTGTAAATATATGCCCGCCTACACATACTCACTCACTGTGGGATGGGCACGTCCTCACTGAGCATGCCTATGTTGATCAACACCTAGAATGTCTAAATGCACAGACATGAAAGTTTTTGTACGACCCATTGATTCAGATTTACACTTTACAAATATATATACACACACACAATAAACAATTCTGGGTCGCAGGACTGTATCATTATGTCCTTAGACCCCATCTACAAATGTATTCATGGCTTTCTGCTTGACCTCGTATTTATTCAATCAGTCCTTTCATTCGTCACGCTATAGGGAAAAAGGAAACAAAGCGCACATAGTGCATGAGCCTGTATTAGGTGAGAACAAAAGGAAAAAAGTGGTCAATTGTGCTGACCTGATGTTGTTATGCTCGGAGCATAACATCCCAAGGTGCGTGTCCAAGTTAGACTTAGGTAGAGACAGTTGCAGCCCAAATTCCGGTTTGAAGATTGGTAAAAATCCACTATGTAGATCCAGGAGATAGGGAGATAAAAAATGGAATATCCGAGGGCGCAGCTGTACTGGAAATGGCTTTTATTTGTACAACAACAACAACAATGTGTTTCAAGGCCGTACCGGCCTCTTCGTCAGGTTAGGTACAAGTGTTAGGTCTATTCATGATGACTGTGCATTTATAGCTGGCCTAGGAATCAGTACCGGGTTAAGTTTCATTCGTCGGTACACGCAGAACTGTCCAACGTACATAATCGCCACAAGTTGAGAAGGATTATCACTGGGTGGATGAGCAAGTTGAAGAAGGAAGTGGCCTTAGGACTATATCCGAACAAGCTCTCCCACCAAGACACTTCCGAGTCCGCCTCAAGGTTGTTCACAATTCCTGTGATCTTTCCAACTGAATAGTGGCTTGGTGTTGGGAATCATTCCGTTTCTTCACGACATCCTCTTCCTCATTGAAGTCTAGCAGGAGCTATATTAGTTGGATGCCAAACCACAGAGGAATCGTCTGGAGTCTCACAGTGGTGTCTGGATGTTGAGCCTCTTTTCAGGGGTCACCGGAGTTCTTCCCTTCTGATCCGCCACATCAACGCCTAGTACAGGATTAATGGTACAATGCGCTCCTGGGAGGTGTATACCTCTTTCGGTGCAGTTAGTCACGTGGCATTCTGCATTTGACACCAGCACCAATATCCTCGACCCATGACTTGAGGAGGGCATTGGATTAGCCTTCATATCACAGTACCCCTCGGTATCCCAACACTGGTGTAGGTCAGGATATCTGAGGGGAGCCGTGGATGAAGCACTGTTTTTGTGGTTCTTCCCAATTCTCAGGTTTGTGAAACTATATCCCTTTCTTACCAAACCCATTATCTTAAAATCAAGATATGGGTGTAATGCCAGGGTTACCTCCCCCTGTCCAAACTTTAATTATGCATTATAAATACAGGCAACACCCATATTGTATAAATACATATTACTGATAACCAGGGATATACCACATAAGAATCTGTGAACGAACCACAAAATGAAAACACAAATGAAATCAAACAGACAACTGGGGACAAACACAACAGACCATAAACACACATTACAGACATAACACCTGACTGAATATGCAATTTATGCCTAATTTCCTAAACTCCTCCCCAGTTGTGGTTGGTCATTTGGACCCTGGAGTACGTGGCGAAGCACATAAAGCTGTAAGGAGACTCTTATGCCGCCATTTTGTCTAAACCCATCGTTTGTTGTTATGTGGCCATTTTCTATTGTCATGTCGCTGGGCTTTTCATGGTTGCTTATGCCGTGGCAGTTCCTAGCAATATGTCCCATCTGACCACAATTAAAGCATTTAACAGGACCACATTTCTTAGTACCCAAAGACTCGCAGTACTTCACAATATGGCCTGAGCCAGCACATGCAAAACATTCAACAGTACATGCTCTGCTGAACTTAGGGCAGTCACCAGTGCATGATCTTTTAAAGTTCTGCATGGCTAGGGACGCACTTCTAAATATCATACGCTTACAATTGGATAACGCTTTCGTAACAGTGTTACCTTCAGGTTTCTGGATGGGATCACGATTTGTGACATCTGGTCCATCACTCTTACTACTCCCCCCTTTTTGCCCTGTTGGGGGCAAACTTACAGCAGAATCAGGCTTTGAAAAAGACAAGGCTGGTAACATTTTTGAGAAATCTTTTATGATGTTTTGCATACTGGCAACCAATTGTGACTTAGTAGCAAGCTCATCATTCAACTTGGCAATGATGGCATCCGTAGATGCTGCCTTAACCTTAAATGCTTTGATCACAGAATAAGACCCAGTCAGCTGCGCATCAAAATTATCACCATGATTTTTCAAATCTATCACCTGCGATTCCGGAATGCAAATTTGCTTATCTCTACATTGGGCGTTCTCTGCCAGTTGTGTCTGGGAAGCACAAACCCGCCTCACATTGTTGGCACAACACTGGCAGTGAAAATTTGCGGAATCACTCTTCATTTCTGAGTGATCAGGCTCCCAAGTCTCCTCATACACACAGATAGGTTTAGCGAGCATGTGAAGCCGTTTGGAGGTTTTATTAAAAACACTCCTCTTGCTGATGCACATCTTATCATGTGCATAAGCCTCATCCAACAGAGTGGACCACAGCATTCCTGCTAACTTGTATGTAGTGTGGGGTACTGGATTAAATGTAGTATTTTTAGCGAGGTGTTTCAGTGTGGAGAAATCCATACTCACTGTTCCAGAAGTCATCTCCGTCTGCGTTGTCCTCCTTGTCCCCTGCTGTTTTGAAAAAAGTCCTTTTCTTCTGGAACGCCTTTTCCCGATCAGCTGGACTTCACCAGAAGAACACCGACGTTGATACTTCTGCAAACTCTTTTGTATAAGTTGCTCGCTCGCCCGACGATTCGTCACCGTAGAGCAGCATGCCGCAAAGCAAAATAATAGACGTTAATACCTCAGAAAATTAAACAAAAAACAATAGGTTCAGTGATCAATTGTATCCTGTATCAAGCCTTAAATAAAATTGTGTTACTCGTCTGAACTTCAAAAAGGTCTGGTCGCAGAGTATAACCCAACACTACACCGTGTACGTATGTTACCTGTCCACGCCTCTCCGCCCATCTGTAGTTCACGTTTTAACACAATTTTATTGTACAAAAGACAGAAATAAATTGAAAAAAGTTTGGGCTGGCACGCCAATGTTAAAGAAGTTACATATATATATACACACATATAGCCTCCTACCTGGCTCGCCAATGTTACAGGGGGTGGTGTAATAGCGGGGTTTCGCTTACTCGTGTCACCCACTATTACTACCTCCTTTATAGTCAGGGTCACTAGGGTTATGCCTAGTTCCCCTACCTTTTCCTTATACTAGCGTCAATCTAATTGCTTTGCTGCTACTCAAGGGAGTAAGACCGGTTGTAAATAAAGGCAATATTTATTAACATACAGTAATAACTCTCATATATAAAATACAGTAACTAATCACAGTACAGTATAATTACGGTATCACAATCCTAATTATACCGCCACCCACTTACCTAAACATACATAGAAGTTATGTCACAATACAATACATATAAGTTACTTCTAATTCTCACACACTTACTATATCTGTCCCACTCCCTCCTAATATAACTGTCCCTGTACGCTAAGGGTTAATCAGGTAAAGGATTAACAGTGGGAAGGGTTGTCAGCAAGGGGTTAACTCAGGGACTGCAAGGGTTAACTTCAGGGACAGTAAGGGTTAATACAGGGACTCAGGGGCACTAAGGGTTACTCAGGGAAGCAAGGGTTAACTTAGGGACAGTACTCAGGGAGAGCAAGGATTAACTTCAGGGACAGCAGGAGGAGACAGGGAGACAGAGGGTTAGTGTCGTTGGTGGAGCAGGGGAGCAGAAGCAGGAGCCGGAGCAGGTCAGGAGACTGCAGGACAGGTGAGGCAGGCAGGTCCCAGCTGCTCCTCGATGGTGGAGTGGTGAGGTGGTCTTCAGCTGCAGAGCGAACCGAGGCAGGGCTATTTAACCCTGCCGGTACACTCGCTCGCCCCTGGCTAGCATGGGTCGGCATGGTGATAATGTATCACCAGCCGACTCATGAGCGCCTGCGCGCAATCCCGCGTGTGTGCGGGAGATTTGAAATGGAGACAGGAGATAAAACTATCCCCTGTCTTCACTGTTTCCAAACAAAGCAGGGCAATGCTAATTGTCCTGCTTTGTTTACCACCGTATTCATGACCAGGGTTGTGTTTCTACAGCCCTGGCTCGTGAGACATTATATGTATTATATATACACATACATATTATACACATATATATATATATATATATATATATATATATATATATATATATATATATATATATTTATAGATAGACAAATGGATCCAGCAGCACCGGTATAGTGTGGGTGCAAGCCCAAGAGAGTAGACCAAGATCCCAATTGTATATAGTACAAAAATTAGGCAGCACTCCGTTTGTTAGAGGTGAAAAAAGAGGGTGCTTTTATTGTCCCATAAGCAACGTTTCAGCTCCTTCCCCTGGAGCCTTTCTCAAGTGACTAACATGTGAATAATACAGCATATAAAACATAGTGGTGATCAGAAATCCAATTACATATCAATAAGATCAAAATGGGCATAAATGCATTCATAAAAAAGCAATGTTCAAAACAACTCACGTTAGTAGGTAAAGTGCAAACATATCATATATAGGTAAGATGGATATTACAGAGTACATAGCCTGGAAATAGCATCTACTCTGAAGTACCCAATATAAAAAAGTGAAAACATCTGTGAAGTGCATGTGTACATAGCAAAAGTAATTAAAAACGTAGATCACCTCATGGAGTATCTGTAACACGGAACCGCCATTGTAGTGAATATGAAGCGCAACTGCGAATGCGTAATAAGTTATGCTACGTCTCGGGCATCAGAGATATCCGGCATTCGACCACGCATGCGCCCAAGGACTAGGACGCAGATGCGGTCATCTTAAGTGTGGGAACGGTAGAACATCGTGAGTATTGGTAAGAGAGAAATGTAATATAAAAAGTGAATATATATATATCGATCCCTAGAGATGCGTGCAGACTATAAGTCTATAATATGTATAAATAGTGTATTAATAGTGAAGATAATCATGGGTGTACTACTGATGAACATGCCTATATGAGTACGCAAATAGCGACACCTATAGGCAAACAACAGAACTGTTACGTCCTCATCAATACAGAATATTTATAGAGATAAAATAGAAGCAGTGGCAAATCAACATAAACAATGTCCATTTTTTCACATGAAGGAGAGGGAACATAGGCACTAAAGATATATAACATATCTGTGTGCCATAGTGTTACTATAGATTCCTATTAATTACTAGTAACTGCGCTTAAAACATAAAGATGTATCATAACTGTAATAAGAAAGAGGGTAAACACCTAATATCTTAAACCCAAAAGATCCAATGTAAGATCATGAGTATACTAAGTTTTCGGACAACCTGAATATACAGGTACAAAGATTGAAGACCGAATTGGAAGAGACTAAACTAAGGAAATGGAGTAGGGATGCGGATGATTACAGCAAAGGCAAGATATACAATTGGCAGAATGTGGACATTAGAGATGGGTCCATCTATAGAGACACCAGGAGACGGAAGAAATCTATCACACAGGGTGGTACGAGAAATGTGGACTCCTCCTCTTTTTTGGGGGAAACCCCGGTGACTTCCACACCAGCAGGAAACGCACTAGAAGAGGGGGAAGAAGGCACCGCTGGCGGCCCAGGATACAGGAGTCACAAACCGAGGCAAACGATGAAGAGAGTAGCGATGGCGTTGAGGAAACGCTAGTGTTTAATATTTCCTCTAAGGTACTGTCTGAACCTCAAAAAAAGCTCCTGAACAAGGGACTCTCATTTTGCCCTTCCTCTTTGACGGATTGGGTCCAGATTGAGACCGATCTATTCCGGTTCTTTAGAGCGATTAAATTAAAATATTGGTTTTCTGATAAAACTGCACCTGTACGTAATGTTGAATCTGAACTGAGTCTTAGGCAATTGGGTCTCACTAAAGGGAGCAAATTTGTGCCTCCGGTTAACATGTCGGTTATTGAGGCGTTTATTACAGCGGTGAAGGGTGACATTGATTTGATTAAAACTGAGTGTACCAAAGGAGTTAAATTTAAACGTCCCAATCTAACATTGGTTGAATCTAGAGCATTGGATGAATTAGCTAGGGATACTAGCATTACCATCAAACCTGCAGACAAAGGTGGAGCAGTGGTGGTGATGGATACCGCATCATACCTTATGGAAATCAAGAGACAACTTGTTGATACTGAGATATACAAATTTATTAACTATGACCCAAAATTTGAAATTGGTAGGGAGATTAAAAGCATTCTGGTAGAAGCCACGATCGGTGGTATTATAGATGAAAATTTGGCGGATTATCTGATTGTAGAGCAACCTAGAACCCCGGTTCTGTATACTCTCCCAAAAATACACAAGTCCCTTGTCGACCCACCTGGGCGACCTATTGTTTCAGGAACAGATTCAATATTTTGTCATATTGCAAAGTTTTTGGATAAGGTTTTGCGCTCTTATGCCATTGAGGCTTCCTCATATATAAGGGATACATCAGATTTCCTCAACAAACTGGGTGAAGTCACTTTAACACCAGATACAAAAATCAGATTGGTATCATTTGATGTCATCAATCTTTATACGGTAATTGATCACACTAGGGGAATACAGGCAGTTAAAGCATTTTTGGATAGCTCGGATCTCACATCTGAATGTTGCAGTTTCCTTTTACAATTACTTACTATTATTTTGAGAAGGAACTATTTCCTATTTGGAGATAGTTTCTATCTCCAATTGCAAGGCACGGCGATGGGGTCGAACATTGCCCCCACTTACGCCAACATATACATGCGTATGTTGGAAGAGACTTTCATCTATGTGTCCCACCAGTTTGAACATGTTGTCAAATGGTGGCGATATATAGATGACATCTTTGTGATCTGGTCAGGTGACTGTGAGTCACTTTATGAATTTTATAATAACTTGAATTCCCTTGACGATAAGGTTAGATTTACAATGGTACACTCAGACACTGACATCCAATTTTTGGATGTCTTGATAAAACTTAATGACAATTGTCTCACCACTGAATTATATACAAAACCTACGGATTGCAATAATTTGCTCCTTTTCAATAGCAATCATCCACGGAGGATGATTGAAAGTCTACCCATAAGTCAACTAATGAGAGTCAAGACAATCGTTAGTGACCCAGAGACCACAGATAGAACCTTGGATGCGATGGTCAGACGATTTCGTACTCGTGGCTACCCAAGGAGACTCCTAACTAAACACAGATCGCAATTAGAACAGATAGGTAGGAATGACCTTCTTGCTTCTAGAGATACTAAAACCCAGAGTGACCGTACTCCTTTTGTCTCCACATTCACAGACCAAAGTAATGCCATCTCTGGAGTTATCAGACGACATTGGTCGATGTTAGGCAACTGCCTGACACAGATTTCAGAATTCAACAACTCTCCCTTGTTCTCTTACCGTAGGTCTAAAAATCTCAGAGATAAATTGGTAAAGGCCGATTTCGGTTCCCAGAAGGCGGATAGACAAACGTACCTTACAAAACCCAGGTTGGGTTGCTTTCCATGTTTGAGCTGCATTAATTGCAGCCTCATGTTGAAAGGTTCTACTTTTACACACCCTAATACCCAAAAAATCTTTGACATTCGCCATTATCTCACATGTAACACTGATTTCGTTGTGTACGTTTTACAGTGTCCATGCCATCTTTTATATGTTGGTGAAACCACGTTGGATTTGAAAACCAGATTGAACCAACATCGTTACACTATTAGAAAAAAACGCCAGGATTTACCCGTATCTAAACATTTTTTAGATATGGGGCATAATGAACATCAATTAAGATTTTGGATCCTTGATCACATTCCTCCTCTTAGACGTGGTGGTAATAGAACCAGGTTGCTGAAAATTAGAGAACTACAATGGATAGACAGGTCAAATACTCTTAAACCTAATGGCCTTAATGTAGATTTCTCCCTTAGTGGATTATTGTAAGGGAAACCAGTCCTTTTTTCTTTCCCCTCCTCCCCCCCCTTTTTTCCTTCCCCCCACCCCCCCCCTATTCTCCTCCTCTTTTTTCCGCTTTGGTCCATCCATGTTGATATTTGACATTCTCATTGCCAAGAATACATGTTATATTTTAAATATTAATAAATTTTTTCATGATATGTTGAAGATCACCTCTGGACATACAAGTCATCACGGACTATGAACTTTTAATAAATTACGTTTATGACATAGCATCTTTGTTTAATTTTGTATTTGGGCATTATATGATACCGTTTTAATGTTTTTATGATAAATCATCTTTAGTACTTACATTGGATCCTTTGGGTTTAAGATATTAGGTGTTTACACTCTTTCTTATTTAAGCGCAGTTACTCGTAATTAATAGGAATCTATGGTAACACTATGGCACACAGATATGTTATATATTTTTAGTGCCTATGTTCCCTCTCCTTTATGTGAACAAATGGACATTGTTTATGTTGATTTGCCACTGCTTCTATTTTATCTCTATATATATTCTGTATTGATGAGGACGTAACAGTTCTGTTCTTTGCCTATAGGTGTCGCTATTTGCGTACTCATATAGGCATGTTCATCAGTAGTACACCCATGATTATCTTCACTATTAATACACTATTTATACATATTATAGACTTATAGTCTGCACGCATCTCTAGGGATCGATATATATATTCACTTTTTATATTACATTTCTTTATTACCAATACTCACGATGTTCTCCCGTTCCCACACTTAAGATGGCCGCATCTGCGTCCTAGTCCTTGGGCGCATGCGCGGTCGAATGCCGGATATCTCTGATGCCCGAGACATAGCATAACTTATTATGCATGCGCAGTTGCGCTTCATATTCACTACAATGGCGGTTCCATGTTACAGATACTCCATGAGGTGATCTACGTTTTTAATTACTTTTACTATGTACACATGCACTTCATAGATGTTTTCACTTTTTTATATTGGATACTTCAGAGTAGATGCTATTTCCAGGCTATGTACTCTGTAATATCCATCTTACCTGTATATGATATGTTTGCACTTTACCTACTAACGTGAGTTGTTTTGAACATTGCTTTTTTATGAATGCATTTATGCCCATTTTGATCTTATTGATATGTAATTGGATTGCTGATCACCACTATGTTTTATATGCTGTATTAGTCACATGTTCGTCGCTTGAGAAAGGCTCCAGGGGAAGGAGCTGAAACGTTGCTTATGGGACAATAAAAGCACCCTCTTTTTTCACCTCTAACAAACGGAGTGCTGCCTAATTTTTGTACTATATACAATTGGGATCTTGGCCTACTCTCTTGGGCTTGCACCCACACTATACAGGTGCTGCTGGATCCATTTGTCTATATATATATATATATATATATATATATATATATATATATATAATATGTATGTGTATATATAATACATATAATGTCTCACGAGCCAGGTCTGTAGAAACACAACCCTGGTCATGAATACGGTGGTAAACAAAGCAGGACAATTATGTTTATTTTTTTATTTTTTTTACTATGCTCTAGAGGGAAAATGGGAAAAGGGGGGTTTTTTGAACTTTTAATATTTTTATTTTTTTTTACACCCAAAAAAACTTTATTTAACTTATTTTTACTTTTTTTATTAGTCCCCCTAGGGGACTTCAACCAGCGATCGTTAGATCGCTTGCACGATATACTGCAATACTAATGTATTGCAGTATATTGTGATTCTGAAAGGCATCTACTAAGCCCTGCCGTAGGCAAGGCTTAATAGGTGTACAAAGATGGCGGACCTGGGGGCGTTCATTAAGCCCCCAGGCAGCCATAGCAACCATCACTACCCCGCGATTGCATTGTGGGGGGCGCGATGAGCTGTTAGAGGGGGTCGCCCCCCTCTTTTTGACGATTTAAATGCTGCGGTCAGTATTGACCGCGGCATTTAACGAGTTAAACTAGTGGGATCGCGCTCGAGCGCGATGCCGCTAGTTACTCTGAAGTGTCGGCTGTAACATACAGCCGACACCGTCATCGTATGGAGCGAGCTCACTGCGTGAGCCCGCTCCATGCTTCCCCTACCCGACTTTGGCGTATGGATACGTCAAATGTCGGGAAGGGGTTAATGTCACTAGGGCTGCTCTCTGAGACTAATCTCTGACATCTGCATTCGTCCTCTAGCAATGTTCTTCTTTTGTTTATTATTATTTTTTTGGGTTTTGTATTTTTTTATATGAGATGTATATATATATATATATATATATATATATATATATATATATATATATATATATATATATATATATATATATATATATATACCTATATATATACCTTGATCTTTTTCACTTTATTTTTCTATTTTAGATCATAAGGTGAATGTAGACCACTTCAGACCACAAGATACAAAATTGACCAAGAATAAATGGAAGATGGAAATTGGATATTCAAATTTTGATGTCCTGTGACTAGTTTTCATGTATTAATGTTTTGGAAAATATTTCTTTAAATTTATGTGAAAGGGGCGCAACAATAATTTAAATATTAGTGTATAAACTGACTGATCTAATAAACTACTGTGGAGTTCTCATGGGTTCGATACATGATTGCTGGTTATTGTGGTTCGACTTGGCACACGGGAGTGTGATACTGTCGCTCCACTAAACTTGGTGTAGGTTTTCATGGAGCACATAACTGTGACCCTGATCCCTCCCCTTTCGTGTAAATCCTTTATCCGCAGTTTAATATACCTTATTACTGGATTACTGGCATCTATTATATAGAATTTCTATAACATTTTTATGAATGGATTTATTTGCTGCACTTGGTTTTTGTTGCTGCTTCCCTCTTATACATATACATTTGTGTATATATAGGTTTTTTACCTTCTCTTGATACTGATCCTGGACATCTTCGGACATATATATGTCCTGAATATTTATAAATTCTGTCATTCCGTGGTTCGATGTATTTTGTGTCTATATGTATTTGTGAAAAATTTAGCTTGATAAGCTATTTACAATAATATTGATTGTTACTTGTCACTTGGCAACGTGTTCCGGAACTTCTTTCCGGTTCTCGCTAGTCGAATGTGTGCATAATGGCGTCAGGAGTTTGTTGATTACCTGTAACCAGGCAACTTACTATAGACGTCACTCCCTGGTGCTGTCAGCCTGACGCATGCGCACCTGCTAACAATAAATGCCTGATAGGGAGGACTTGAGTCAAACACATACGAGCACTTTGCATAAATGAAATATCAGTTATTTGATTGGTCAGTGGTCTGACAGCCGTAATTTGATACACATCTTGTTGAATACTTGATTAAATTGTAATTAGGTCTATATTAAGTCGTTAAAATATATAGACGTTTTTAGATGTTTTTAATATGTCACTTGTCACTTTCTGTATCAATGTTTTATTTTTTTGATACCGTAACTTTTGTTTTACACGTAACTAAATGCTGTTTGTATTTTTGATACTATTCTAATGAGCTTGATTGCTTGTATTTGATGCACACTATATAAACCTATTTTCAGGCGTAAATGAGGCGTATAATGCCTCGATTTACGCCTGAAAATACGGCTACAATACGTCGGCAAACATCTGCCCATTCGTTTGAATGGGTTTGCCGACATACTGTGCCGACGACCAGTAATTTACGCGTCGTCGTTTGACAGCTGTCAAACGACGATGCGTAAAATGGCTGCCTCGTCAAAGAAGTGCAGGACACTTCTTTGGACGTAATTTGAGCCGTTTTTCATTGAATTCAATGAAGAACAGCTCAAGATTACGGGCGTCAATGACGCATCGCAAAATGCGAGGAGGAGCATTTACGTCTGAAACGACGGAGCTGTTTTCTCCTGAAAACAGTCTGTAATTTCAGACGTAAAAGCCAGTTGTCGTGTGCACATACCCTAAGGGTATGTGCACACGATAAGGGCATGTGCACACGATGAGAGGCTTTTACGTCTGAAAAGACAGACTGTTTTCAGGAGAAAACAGCTGCCTCGTTTTGTCAGGTCCGTATATCAGGGAAGCTCCTTTCTCCCTGTCATTTCACACCGAATAACCACCTCTGTAAATTGAAAGCTGAAGGCATGCCTGGAAAGAAGTGAACGAGTCAGAAATGTTCGCTACACACTTTCCCTTCATCAGGGGGCGGTGTCTTCCATAGGCGTGTTATGCAGGCTCTTTGTGCTCCATGAATCCAATCTCTTTGTGTAATATACTGAATATATATATATATATGTAAGGATAATATTTTTCAAACAATATACATGGTAATGATCCCTGACAGTCCCCCCTAAAAATATTATTCTATCCCTGAGTCTTGCCTAGCAACCTACCACTCGAACCAGGCGGGTAGGGGTTTTGGATTTCTTCACCAGCTTGAGACGAGCCACTCCTGATGAGTAACCCCCTTTGTACCTGGACTTCCAAGGTGTCGGAGTGGTCCTAACTTTCCCTATTCTCCTCTGGATACAGGATGGTTGTCTTGATATAATCTACAAACCGCTGTAGGCAAATCAAACAGCTCTAACAGAATTTAGCAGCATCAGCTGTAAAGCCTGGGACATACCAATTAGATGTTACCACGTCGATCCTTGCAGTCTTGGGGCATATATGAGGTCATACACCATCAATGCAAGTGCCATCAAGAGTGCCTTGGGTGTTACCGGTTCATCTTCCCTTATCCGTCCACATTCTGTTAGAATCTGGTTCTCACGCCTTCCGCTCCCAGTTGGACTCTTCCTGTGAAGAACAAGCTTTTCATAGCCTAATCAGTAATTGATCTTAATCAGATAATTAACTTGAAGGAGAACATTAACAATGACAGATTTATTTTAAACGTTCACACTGGTCAGTAACTAAAACTTACAAACTGATTCTTCTGCTTTATATACATATCTATACATACACATATACACTGCACAGAATTCTCTGCTCTAAAATTTCCCTTTCACAACAAAAATAAACAAATAAAAATGTTTTCGAATGGGAATATTCCGCTTCTGTACCTTTTATCTGACGCATGACTCTAATAGTCCAATGCTAAGGCTGGTCTAGAACTTTACATAAAACTTAACTTCAGAATTTAATATTCCCACAACACTTCTTAAATACAGTTATTAAACAAACTAACTTTGGGACAACGTCTAGAGAACTGCTAACATCTTATTGTACAAACATCAGGTCAATACTTGGGATAACATTGTTCTCCTGTCACTTACACACAACGTCTGCAGTGGGGAAAATACAGGTCAGGCTTCAGGCCCCAGCCCCCCCCCCCCCCCCGAGAACAGGTCTACACACACGAGTACATTGTCATACACTTCTACCTCGGGTAGTTGTATGTTCTGCAGTCGCTGGGACTGTTAATCTGGCCGGGCTGCACTATTCACAGGTACCTTTGTTGTTTTACCTATGTCATGCCGTGCGCACATCATGCCGGCTGCTACAAACCTAGTGGTGGCATTATTGTATCCAGGGACAAGCCAATTTACTGACACTTGGCTGCACATATCCTTGTTGTCAGGTCTGTCTTCTCTCGCTCTCTCAATTGGCTTACCCGATGATCCAATAAAGTTCCTACTACCAATGGGCCCATAATTGTGGGCGATGCCAAAAGCGTACCTAGAGTCAGTGTAAATGTCGGCCGTCTTACCTTCTGCCAGGTTACAAGCCTCAGCGAACACCTTCAGCTCTGCTCCTTGAGATGTACAAGAAGGTGAGAGTGGTTTCTGGGTAATTTACCTGGTGCCTCGTATCCTGTCTTGTACATACTGTATAATAAAATATCTCTTTATTACAAATTTACATTAGAAACCCATGTCACATATATATATATATATATATAACATCTCAAAGGGGTGGCGTCTTCATCCTCTAAAATAAAACCAAATGTTATACACTTCTCCACACTCATCTGATAATCCAGAATACTTTGAGAATCTCACTTTTATCAGGTTCTGCAAATACTTGATTAATACAAAAACAAATAAAAATAAAACATTCCTAAAAACTTTACATCAAATTAACAATGTCCAGACAAGTTTTTTATTTTTTTTCCTTCTCCCCCATCTAAATCTGTAAAGACTCATCTGTGAGTGACGTCACCTCTGCCTCCTGTGTAATTTTGCTGGAGGGGGATGGTCTCTTACACAATACCTCATATTGGGTGGAGACTACAGCACAGCATACCCAGTGCCATATTCACCGTTCTGGAAGGATCTGGAACCATCTACACAGAAAAACCTCAAAATGTAGGTTACTCTCATACACATTTAATCTGGATTACTCATTGGGGTCTCTTACACATTTTAGATCTCCTGAAACCAAATTAATTAGCTCAAAACAAACCAAAATTGTACATGATCAGTTCCTTCACCATTCCCCCCTTTGTGAACTCTGCGAAAGTAATGTAGCAGAGTTCAAAACTACATCTCAATATAACACTAGTTTAACCCCCTGTAATGTACAACAGCCTGAAACAAAAATGACTTTTTCCTGACAAATACATTTGATCTTTACAATGATATAACTCATGTGTTAAATCAAAAAACAAAACAATTGTAGTTAGTTATTCAATAAAAACAGAAAATATTATATCTGATAACTTTAATTACTGCAAACCAATAAACTGTATATAAAAATAGGGAACGGTGGGGGCACATACATTTTCAAAACCCCGTGTCTCACAGTATCTGTAGTTTAATACATCTGAATTAACATCAAAACACATGAAATCTGATCACATCATAACACATAAATATCGTAACTTTTATAAACAACAGCGCATGCGCAAAGAGAAGAAATTTATTTCAGTTTGTAGACATTACTGATATATATATATATATATATATATATATCTCTCAGCAGTGCATATTGAAATCCCTTTGTCTCATCAGCCCTGCAGACTGCACCCAGTCAGCCCCCCTCCTCCTCCCAAACACAGCACACTACAGGGGGGAGGGAGGGGGGTCACACACTCACAGCTTCTCACAGCGTCTAGTCTCACAATCTTAACTCTTTCAATGCCGGCAAAACAACATACGTATCTGCAATCATTCATCACACTATTGTATAGGAATTATCTACGTTCAAAACATCAACCACATAATTTGTAACAGTACAATCTGTCGGCCACCATCTCTATATTATGATGACGTGTTGTTTCATCAGTGAACTAGACTGGAACTTCTGTAAATAGAAAAAAAACACTACAAATGACAAAATTAACAAGGCGATTATTTCATACTGATTTGGTTGGGCCGGGCGTGGCCACATTAGGGGCAGGGGGGGGCAGCCTCTCCCATTGGAAATACATTGCTCAGCTGTGAAGGGGGGTGGTTTCCCACCCACAATGAGGACACACTCAACATGAGGTACGGAAGCCATTACCGGGCGTCGGCTGGTCCTGTGTTTTCTAATACATATAACATACAATACCTTTCTTATTCCTAACTTCCATTCACTTCACCAAATCATGAATAGGATCGGGTGATCCTGATGATTTGAATATGGACCGTAAAGCATCCATTTTAACAGTCTATATTATACACGTAATTTATATAACAATTTTCGATCTGCAACTCTTGGTCTGGCAGGAAATATTATAATTTCACAGTCTCCAACGCTAAGTCTCGCCGAAATAGTATCATCTCTAGTCTGCAATGTAATTTATTACATCTCGCTAGGATATAAAAATCTTTAATTAGACTCTCTGGCCTCGCTGGAAATATTAAAATTTCACAGTCTGCAGCTCTCCGGTCGGTTATATAATCTTTTATTTAGACTCTAATTACCCAGAGGATGGTTAGTCGGGCGCGACTAAGGTCTCACAGGTTTTCAACCTCACAGCGGAAAATATCACCTCTGTCGCCTGAGATAATCCAGGAAATCAACAAAAGGGTTCTACAGATCGTCACAAGACTGTCCACTAACACAGATAAGACGAAGATTTATAAAATCAATTCGCTTATCGTGTTATTGCGGAGGTGATCAAATTCCTTCAGTGGGCAACTTTGAGTCCTCTGTTTCACCCTGTGATTGTCGGTTGTCCGGATTTTGATATTTCCTCGAGTGAGGTCCTGTTCAGGCGCCAAATGTCAGGTCCGTATATCAGGGAAGCTCCTTTCTCCCTGTCATTTCACACCGAATAACCACCTCTGTAAATTGAAAGCTGAAGGCATGCCTGGAAAGAAGTGAACGAGTCAGAAATGTTCGCTACACACTTTCCCTTCATCAGAAAAGAGGAGAACTGAACTTTATTCAGAACAAAGAAACAGACAGAGGAGACACATGCCCCTCCCTCGAGATGTAGGACTTGCTCAAGTCCCATTGGCTCCTCTGTTGTAAGTTTTCCTGTACATTCTTCTGCACACTCCTCTTTGCATTCCAGGGGGCGGTGTCTTTCATAGGCGTGTTATGCAGGCTCTTTGTGCTCCATGAATCCAATCTCTTTGTGTAATATACTGAATATATATATATATGTAAGGATAATATTTTTCAAACAATATACATGGTAATGATCCCTGACAGTTTCAGACGTAAATGCTCCTCCTCGTATTTTGCGAGGCTTCTCTGACAGCTGTAAATTTTGAGCTGTGCTTCATTGAGTTCAATGAAGAACGGCTCAAATTACGTCTGAAAGAAGTGTCCTGCACTTCTTTTGACGAGGCTGTATTTTTACGCGTCGTCGTTTGACAGCTGTCAAACGACGACGCGTAAATTACAGGTTGTCTACACTGTACGTCGGCAAACCCATTCAAATGAATGGGGAGATGTTTGCCGACGTATTGTAGCCTAAGGGTATGTGCACACGCTAGCTGTCATTTACGTGTGAAAAGACAGACTGTAATCAAGAGAAAACAGCTGCCTCGTTTCACACGTAAATGCTCCGCCTCGCATTTTGCGAGGCGTCTGAGACGCTCGTAAATCTTGAGCTGTGCTTCATTGAGTTCAATGAAGAACAGCTCAAATTACGTGGCAAAGAAGTGTCCTGCACTTCTTTGCCGAGGCAGTCCATTTACGCGTCGTCGTTTGACAGCTGTCAAACGACGATGCGTAAATTACAGGCTGTCTGCACAGTACGTCGGCAAACCCATTCAAATGAATGGGCAGATGTTTGCCAACGTATTGCAGCCCTATTTTCAGACGTAAAACAAGGCATAATACGCCTCGTTTACGTCTGAAAATAGGTCGTGTGAACCCAGCCTTATTTTCAGACGTAAAACGAGGCATAATACGCCTCGTTTACGTCTGAAAATAGGTCGTGTGAA
Source organism: Rhinoderma darwinii (assembly GCF_050947455.1). Classification (NCBI taxonomy): domain Eukaryota; kingdom Metazoa; phylum Chordata; class Amphibia; order Anura; family Rhinodermatidae; genus Rhinoderma; species Rhinoderma darwinii. The sequence goes on along the minus strand of NC_134688.1, from coordinate 188,686,165 downwards.
CCCAGCCTAAGGGTATGTTCACACGCTGAGAGGCAGTTACGTGTGAAAAGACAGACTGTTAACAGCTGCCTCGTTTCACACGTAAAAGCTCCTCCTCGTAATTTACGAGGCGTCTGAGACGCTCGTAAACCTTGAGCCGTGCTTCATTGATTTCAATGAAGAACGGCTCAAATTACGTGGCAAAGAAGTGCCCTGCACTTCTTTGCCGAGGCAGTAAATTTACGGGTCGTCGTTTGACAGCTGTCAAACGACGACTCGTAAATAACAGGTCGTCTGCACAGTACGTCGGCAAACCCATTCAAATGAATGGGCAGATGTTTGCCGACGTATTGTAGCCATATTTTCAGACGTAAAACGAGGCATAATACGCCTCGTATACGTCTGAAATTTGGCCGTGTGAACATACCCTAACTGCAATTACGACTGAAAATACGGAGCTGATTTCAGAGAAAAAAGCCTCTGATTTTCAGGCGTTTTTGAAGCTGAAAATGAAATTTGGAGCTTCTTTTGAGGCTTCTTTTGAGACGTTTTTTGAGGCGTTTTTGGAGCTCTTTTCAATAGAGTCAATGCACTTCTTTTGACGAGGCTGTATTTTTATGTGCCGTCTTTTGACAGCGACGCGTAAAACGACAGGTTGTCAGCACAGTACATCGTAAAGCCCATTGAAAGTAATGGGCAGATGTTTGCCGACGTATTGGAGCCGTTTTTACAGACGTAATTTGAGGCGTAAAATGCCTCCATTACGTCTGAAAATAGGTCGTGTGAACCCAGCCTTACTGTTGTACACACCATTATGCTTGAAAAAAGTCCTAATGTTGGACTGAAACGTCGCAATGCTGTATGTTGGCTTGAATAAATCACAGTTTTTTTCATTCATCCTGTTGGAGTGCTGCAAGATTTATTTCTCCTGAATATATATATACACATATATCAATAGGCTTGATAAAGATCCTATTGTAGGATTGAAACGTTGCTGTTGTATCTGGAGTGAATAAACAATCACTTTTTTCATATTGGAGTGCTGCAAAGTTTCTTTTTCTATACATTACATTACATCCGAGGATCGGGACGTTTTGCTGGGCACCTGATCAACAATTTCTGTGTGAGTGCTGCTGCTTTCTTTTTTGCTATATATATATATATATATATATATATATATATATATATATATATATACACATACATATATTCATAAATAGGGACACTTCCCTTTACAAAACCCCAGAATAGCAGTTTATTTGGTCACCGTAGCGCTAAAAATTGATCAAAAAGTCATATGTAACAAAAAATGGTACGAATCAAAACCACAGCTCGTCCCGCAAAAAAATAATCCCTCAATCGCTTAAAAAAAAATAAAAAAGTTATGTCTTTCAAAACATGGCGATACAAAGCAATTTTTTGTAAAAAAAATAGTTTTTTCTTTGTAAAAGTGGTAAGACATACCAAAAATTATATAAATTTGGTATCACTGTAATCGTATTGACCGGCAGAATAAAGTTACATTTTACCACAGGGAGAAAGCCGTAAAAATGAAACAAAAAAAAACAATGGAGAAATCACAGTTTTTTTCCAATTGCAACCCACAAAGAATTTTTTTTCAGTTTCCTAGTACATTATATCGTTGATTGGGAAAAAAAACATTTGCACAGTTTCTGCAAAATTCTGCAAAATTCTGCAGTGAACATAAAATGTTATCTGTCTCATGGATCAAGTTTGTGAGCCACATTATCATTTGCAGGTAATTCACAAGATTTATGTTATGGACTTTCCGAAATGTCACTCTATTGTCCTTATTGAAATTACTTTTCATCCAATGAGTTGCAAATTAAACTGCTCCACCTCTCCAAGCCCTGCTATAAAACACAGAGAAGGGATATAGCAAACAGGTTGTGTATAGAAGACTTGTTGGGACAGTAGCGGCTCTGATAGAAGGGAAGCTTCAATAGCATAAACATTACAGTGTTTCATTCATCTCTATTATTATTTTCTCTAAGGATTTTATCAAAAGAAACATGGCACTTTACATCATTCTAATCCTTTGTCTTTGCCGGTAAGTACACAAAATGAAGCTTGTTTCTGCAGCGAGTGCATGGATTTAAGAATGGGACAGTTGCAGAAATTTCTGCAGCAAACATACCGTATGTGAACATGCGTTTACAGTTTCATGCAAATAAATATTAAAATGTTTTGTTTAAAAATTCTGCAACTTTCTAACATACTTTGAGTTTCAATTCCTTAACTTTTCTTTTTTTTTTTTTTTAAATCTGGCTGTTAGTGAATGAAAAGCTTAGTGTTAACACCCAGAGGCTAAAAAACCTGTCCTGATTATTATCAACTAACACATATACAATGTAACAGAGCTCTACCTTTTAAAAAGGTCCCCGTGTCAGGACAAGCATCTGGATAAAAACAAGATGGTTTACATCCACTCACAGCAAGCAGAGATCTTGGAAATGATGAGGACCTGAAGCACAAAATATATTAGAAAGTTGATGGACTTTGCATACTGCATTGATTACGGTTTATTTAACCCCTTAGTGACCAGCCCATTTTAGGCCCTAATGACCAAGCTATTTTATTCGTTTTTCTATAGTCGCATACAAAGAGCTATAACTTTTTTATTTTTTCGTCTACATAGCTGTATGAGGACTTGTTTTTTGCGGAATTAGTTGTACTTTTTATTAACACCATTTTATGGTACATCTAATTGTTTTATTAACTTTTATTAACTTTTTTTGGGGGGATTATAAAAAAAACTGAAATTCCACCATTGTTCTATGCGTTTTTAAATTGACGCCGTTTACTGTGCGGCGTAAATAACATGTTACCTTTATTCTATGGGTCGGTATGATTACGGCGATACCACATATGTAGAGGTTTTTTATGTTTTACGACTTTTGCACAATAAAAACACTTTTGAACTAAAATTATTTGTTTTTGCATCGTTGCTTTCCAAGAGCCGTAACTTTTTTATTTTTCCATCAATGTAGTGATTTTGTGGGCTTGTTCTCTGCAGGACGAGATGTAGTCTTGATTGGTACTGTTTTGGGATGTATAGAACTTATTGATTCATTTTTATTATGACTTTTTGGGGGGCAATGGAAAAAAATTGCAATTTCGCCATTGTTGTTTGCGTTTTTTTTTTACGGTGTTCACCTTGCGGTTTAAATTACATATTAACTTTATTAACTGAGTCATTACAGTCGCTGCGATACCATATATGTGTACTTTTATATATTTTTTACACTTTTACTAAATAAAACCACTTTTTATGGAAAAAAATGGTTTTATTTATTTTTTTACTGTCATTTTTACTATTAATCTTTATTTCACATTTAGGACTTATTTCATTACTCCCACTAGGGGACTTTACTGTGCGATCTTCAGATCGCTGCTATAATGCTTTGGTATACTTCGTATACCAGAGCATTATTGCCTGTCAGTGTAAATCTGACAGGCAATTTTTTAGGACGTGCCTCCGGCGCATCCTAATAGGCATATGTCCAGGGCAGACCTGGGTGCTTTTATCAAGCCCCCGGCTGCCATAACACCCCATCGGAGACACGCGATTGCATTTGCGGGCCGCCGATGGGTGACAGAGGGAGCTCACTCCCTCTGTAAACAAGTTAAATGCCGCAGTCGCTATTGACGGTGGCATTTAACAGGTTAAACGGCCGCGATCTAAGTAAACTTCGATCGCGGGTGTTGGAGCAGGAGCCCAGCTGTCATCAGCCCCGGCTCCTGCCTGCACGGGACACCCGTGCAGGACTTAGACTAGGCTCACGTGAAAAGACGTCAGCCTAGCCTAAGTCCCCTTAGTGACCAACGTGAAAAAGGCGTATTGGTGGTCACTAAGGGGTTGATAAAACCCCCCATCTCTCATAGAAAACCACAAGAAGAAGCATGAGAGATAAATGATATTTATTGAATTAAAAAGGCAGCAGTTCCAGTACATAACGATAGGGGAACTTTATGTGCCAATTGAAGTTACTGATTCACATTAGAAAACATGGACTATAACTGTAAAATTATTTAAAGAACAATTGTTTGGCAGCGCAAATTAAAATTTCACTCATTGTGTTAATTCCCAGACACTGCATTTACATCTGGAATCTCTGGTGACATTGATAAAGTTCCTACAACAGGTGCCAGTCAAACAGCTCAACAGGACAAATTAAAATACTCCGGTAAGTGCTTAAAGAATACGTCCACTTTTACAGTTGACAAGCTTGTCGTCAGGCGCACCTTGTACAGCTTAGCTCCTTCAATGCAGCGGGACAGTTAGGGCTTGTCCACACAAAACGGAATTGCTGACAGAAAATACGCAGCAGAGTGCAGTACTAGCAAAGTGGCTGTGAATGAGCAAATCTCATCCACACGCAGCGTAAAATCTCAGTACTGAAATTCACCTGTGGTACGTATTTTTCGTTTCGCAGCATGTCAATTGCTGCTGCGGAAAGTTGACTAAATGCCTTCATTTTTTTCAGAAGAGATGTCTCTGTCTCACAGACACAGCAAAATTCACACCGTTTTCAGTAGTAAAAAAATGCAGGAAATGGAGTGTTTTTTACGCAGCGGAATGCCGGTAAGTTTTAATGTAATTGCTGCAGAAATTTTCTTCGTTGAAAGAAGCAGACATTCCGCTGCAGAGAAAACGCACTAATTCCTGTGGTTTTTACTGCAGAAAATGGTGCGGATTTTGCTGCGTTTTTCTCAATGCTGGGAGATAGTGACATCACCTCTGAGAAATGCAGCAATCCAGTCCACTTTCCGCAGCAGGAATTGACATGCTGCGGTCCTAAAAATACACACTGCAGGTCAATTTCTGCTCGGAATTTTTACGCAGCATGTGGATGAGATTTATTAAATCTCATCCACTATGCTGCTACTCCGGAAAATATGCAGCAATTCCGCTACGTGTGCACAAGCCCTTAGATTTAATCTACACGTGCCATAATCGCTGCATATTTTTGTTGAGGAAATTGCGCCATGTTAGCCTATAGTGAAAAAAAATCCTCAATTCATTCATGCCATAATTTTCTGCAGCACATTTTCAGATTTTCATTTTAGTTTTTTCCTCCCCACCTTCCAAAAGCCATAACGTCTTTATTTTTCCGTCGATATAGTCCTATGAGGGCTTGATTTTTACGGGACGAGTTGTAGTTTTTCGTAGCACCATTTATTTTGCAATATAATGTACTAGGAAACGGGAAAAATTATTTGTGGGGTAGAAAATGAAAAAAACAGCGATTCCTCCATTATATTTTGCGCGCCGTTTTTACGGAATTCACTGTGCAATTAAAACAACATGTTAACTTTATTCTGTGGGTCAATACAATTACGGCGATACCAAATATATATTGTTTTTTCTATATTTTACTACTTTTACAAGTAAAAACCTAAGTGTAAAAAAGAAAATGTATTTTGTGTCGCCAAATTCCGAGAGCCATAACTTTTTTATTTTTCCGTCGATTAAGTGGTATAAGGGCTTATTTTTTGCGGGATAAGCTGTAGGTTTTAATAAAACCATTTTAGTGTAGATGCGATGTTTTGATCAATTTTATTTCATTTTTTGTTTTTCATTAAAACGTGTTAAAGGGGATGAGATAGTAGCGGGATTCACTGGTTAGTGTCACCCATTATTACTACCGTCTTTATAATCAAGGTCACTAGGGTTATCCCTAGTTCCCCTAGCTTTTCCTTATACTAACGTCGATCTAATTGCTTTTGCTGCTACTCAAGGGAATAAGACTGTATAGTAAATAAAGATATTTATTAACATACAGTAATCACTCTCATATATAAAATACAGTAACTAATCACAATACAGTATAATCACGGTATCACAATCCTAATTATACCGCCACCCACTTACCTAAACATACATAGACGTTACGTTACAACACAATACACATAAGCTACCTGTAATTCTCACACGCTCACTATCTCTGTCCCACTCCTTCCTAATATAACTGTCCCTGTACGCTAAGGGTTAAACAGGTAAAGGATTAACAGTGGGAAGGGTTGTCAGCAAGGGGTCAACTCAGGGACTGCAAGGGTTAACTTCAGGGACAGTAAGGGTTAACACAGGGACTCAGGGACACTAAGGGTTACTCAGGGAAGCAAGGGTTACTCAGGGACTGTAAGGGTTAACACAGGGACTCAGGGGCACCAAGGGTTACTCAGGGAAGAGTATTAAGAAAGAGGATTAAGTGTAGCTGTTGCTACACTTGATACTTAGCGTGTAGTTGGTGGAGCAGGGGAGCAGAAGCAGGAGCCAGAGCAGGTCAGGAGACTGCAGGACAGGTGATGCAGGCAGGTACCAGCTGCTCCTCCGTTGGTGGAGTGGTGAGGTGGTCTTCCGCTGCTGAGTGTACCGACGCAGGGCTATTTAACCCTGCCGGTACGCTCGCAGCGGGGGACGAGTGGCGCTCGCCCCTGGCTAGCATGAGTCAGCATGATGATAATGTATCACCAGCCGACTCATGAGCGCCGGGCGTAATCCCGCGTGTGCGCAGGAGATTTGAAATGGAGATAGGAGATCGAAGTATCTCCTATCTCCATGGTTTCCAAACAAAGCAGGGCAATGCTAATTGTACTGCTTTGTTTACCACCGCATTCATGACCAGGGCTTTGTCTCTACAGCCCTGGCTCATGAGACGTTATATGTATTATATATACACATACATATTATACTTAGAAATTTCCTTATTTTTGAAAGAAAAGCACAGTTTTTTTTCAGTGAAGATAACATTAAATTAATCAGAAATACACTCTATACATTGTTAATGTGCTAAATGACTATTCTAGCTGCAAACGTCTGGTTTTTTAATGCAATATCTACATAGGTGTATAGAGGCCCATTTCCAGCAACCATCACTCCAGTGTTCTAATGGTACATTGTGTTTGCTAACTGTGTTAGAAGGCTAATGGATGATTATAAAACACTTGAAAACCCTTGTGCAATTATGTTAGCACCGCTGTAAACGGTTTTGCTGTTTAGATGAGCTATAAAACTGACCTTCCTTTGAGCTAGTTGAGAATCTGGAGCATTACATTTGTGGGTTCGATTAAACTCTCAAAATGGCTAGAAAAAGAGAGCTTTCATGTGAAACTCGACAGTCTATTCTTGTTCTTAGAAATGAAGGCTATTTCATGTGAGAAATTGCCAAGAAACTGAAGCTTTCGTACAACTGTGTGTACTACTCCCTTCAGAGGACAGCACAAACAGGCCCTAACCAAAGTAGAAAGAGAAGGGCCCCGCTGTACAACTGAGCAACAAGACAAGTAAATTAGAGTCTCTAGTTTGAGAAATAGACGCCTCACAGGTCCTCAACTGGCAGCTTCATTAAATAGTACCCGCAAAACGCCAGTGTCAACGTCTACAATGAAGAGGCGACTCCGGGATGCTGGCCTTCAGGGCAGAGTGGCAAAGAAAAAGCCATATCTGAGACTGGCTAATAAAAGGAAAAGATTAATATGGGCAAAAGCACACAGACATTGGATAGAGGAAGATTGGAAAAAACTGTTATAGACAGACGAATCAAAGTTTAAGGTGTTTGGATCACACAGGAGAACATTTGTGAGACGCAGAACAACTGAAAAGATGCTGGAAGAGTGCCTGACGCCATCTGTCAAGCATGGTGGAGGTAATGTGATGGTCTGGGGTTGCTTTGGTGCTGGTAAAGTGGGAGATTTGCACAAGGTAAAAGGGATTTTGAATAAGGAAGGCCATCACTCCATTTTGCAACGCCATGCCATATCCTGTGGACAGCGCTTGATTGGAGCCAATTTCATCCTACAACAGGACAATGACCCAAAGCACACCTCCAAATTATGCAAGAACTATTTAGGGAAGAAGCAGGCAGCTGGTATTCTATCTGTAATGGAGTGGCCAGCGCAGTCACCAGATCTCAACACCATAGAGCTGTTGTGGGAGCAGCTTCACCGTATGGTACGCAAGAAGTGCCCATCAAGCCAATCCAACTTGTGGAAGGGGCTTCTGGAAGCATGGGGTGAAATTTCTCCCGATTACATCAGCAAATTAAAAGCTAGAATGCCAAAGGTCTGCAATGCTGTAATTGCTGCAAATGGAGCATTCTTTGACGAAAGCAAAGTTTGAAGGAGAAAATTATTATTTCAAATAAAAATCATTATTTCTAACCTTGTCAATGTCTTGACTATATTTTCTAGTCATTTTGCAACTCATTTGATAAATGTAAGTGTGAGTTTTCATTGAAAACACAAAATTGTCTGGGTGACCCAAAACTTTTGAACGGTAGTGTATATATATATATACACACATATATTCATAAATAGGGACACTTCCCTTTACAATCCCCCTGTTGTCGGGGACTTGACAATGCAATTTGGGGAAGTGTTTGTGGGGTTCTATTTGCCCCCCTCAACCTCACTGGTTACTGGTAATGGTTTGGGATGGAAGGAAGTATACTATTGGACCTAGATACTCGAAATCAGCTATCTCCTCAAGGACACCTTCCCGCCAGTTCTCAGACTCTGGAGTCTAGTGTCCAAAGAAACGAAACCTCACCGTTCACAGAATGAAGATGGAATAAAATCTCCTAGTCCATAGAACAAAGCCTCAAAGTCCATAGAACGAAGTTGAAATAAAACTCACAGTCCATAGAACGAAGCCTCAAAGCTCATCAAAAGAATACAGCTCATACAAAAACCTCAAAGTCCATGAACCGCAGATTTCTTGTTCTTTCTTCCTTGAAATTTCTTCCTCTTGAGAGGCGTCAGCAGGTCTTTCCAGTGGCCGATCCAATTTTAGCATGCTGACCCGTGTAAGGCTACTTGTGCCCTCACACGGTCAGCCTTGTAATGGCTTGGCCCGCCTTTCAACAACCTTTCGTACGTGTTCCATTACTTTTCCCAGGATCTTGATTGAAGATGAAACAATCTTTGTGGGTAGATATCCAGGTTTCTATCATGGCAGGTTAACATCCCCGAGGAGGAGGTGATGTCTCAGTACCCAAGAATCTATTGTGGGGCGGAGCATCGCCTTCCATTTCCCCTCTGACATTAAATCCATCATCGTATTGACCATACCAGTTCTCAGGTTGAGGTGGCAAATACCTACAAGGGTGTGTGAATACCTTACCTGTCCTTAAGGGTTCCTACACACTACCCATTCATACAAACAAAGTAAAAAATAACCAAACATACAAAAATATTCCCCCACAAACCATAGGTATATGTACATATAGAGATTCATGCTCAAACAGCATCTCTCACTACTCCTCCATAAACACGTGAAAGGTACATATATAAATAGGGTGACTACAGGCTGTAAATATATGCCCGCCTACACATACTCACTCACTGTGGGACGGGCACGTCCTCACTGAGTATGCCTATGTTGATCAACACCTAGAATGTCTATATGCACACCTTGAAAGTTTTTGTACGGCCCATTGATTCAGAGTTACACTTTACAAATATATATACGCACACACAACAAACAATTCCGGGTCACAGTACTGTATCATTATGTCCTTAGACCCCATCTACGAATGTATTCATGGCTTTCTGCTTGACCTCGTTGTATTTGGTCAACCAGTCTTTTCATTCGTCGGTACACGCAGAACAGTCCAACGTACATAATCGCCACAAGATTGAGAAGGATTATCACTTAGTGGATGAGCAAATTAAAGAAGGAAGTGGCCTTGGGACTATATCCGAACAAGCTCTCCCACCAAGACACTTCCGAGTCCGCCTCAAGGTTGTTCACAATTCCTGTGATGTTTTTAGTCTCATGTTCCAACTGAATAGTGGCTTGGTGTTGGGAATCATTCAGTTTCTCCATGACATCCTCTTCCTCATTGAAGTCTAGCAGGAGCTATCTTAGTTCGATGCCGAACCGCAGAGGAATCATCTGGAGTCTCACAGGGGTGTCTGGACGGATGTCGAGCCTCTTTTCAGGGGTCACCGGAGTTCTTCCCTTCTGATCCGCCACATCAATGCCTAGTACAGGACTAATCATACAATGCACTCCTGGGAGGTGTATGCCTCTTTCGGTGCAGTTAGTCACGTGGCATTCTGCATTTGACACCAGCACCAATATCCTCGACCCATGACTTGAGGAGGGCATTGGATTAGCCTTCATATCACAGGACGCCTCGGTATACCAACACTGGTGTAAGTCAGGATATCTGAGGGGAGCCGTGGATGAAGCACTGTTTTTGTGGTTCTTCCCAATTCTCAGGTTTGTGAAACTATATCCCTGTCTTACCAAACCCATTATCTTAAAATCAAGATATGGGTGTAATGCCAGGGTTACCTCCCCCTGTCCAAACTTTAATTATGCATTATAAATACAGGCAACACTCATATTGTATAAATACATATTACTGATAACCAGGGATATACCACAATAGAATCTGTGAACGAACCACAAAATAAAAACACAAATGAAAACAAACGGACAACTGGGGACAAACACAACAGACCATAAACAGACATTACAGACATAACACCTGACTGAACATGCAATTTATGGCCAACTTCCTAAACTCCTCCCCAGTTGTGGTTGGTCATTTGGACCCTGGAGTACGTGGCGGAGCGCATAAGGCTGTAAGGACACTCTTATGCAGCCATTTTGTCTAAACCCATCGTTTGTTGTTACGTGGCCATTTTCTATTGTCACGTCGCTGGGCTTTCCATGGTTGCTTTTGCCGTGGCAGTTCCTAGCAATATGTCCCATCTGACCACATTTAAAGCATTTAACAGGACCACATTTCTTAGTACCCAAAGACTCGCAGTACTTCACAATATGGCCTGAGCCAGCACATGCAAAACATTCAACAGTACATGCTCTGCTGAACTTAGGGCAGTCACCAGTGCATGATCTTTTAAAGTTCTGCATGGCTAGGGACGCACTTCTAAATATCGTACGCTTACATTTGCGTAACACTTTCGTAACAGTGTTACCTTGAGGTTTCTGGATGGGATCACTATTTGTGACATCTCGTCCATCACTCTTACTACTCCCCCCTTTTTGCCCTGTAGGGGACAAACTTACAGCAGAATCAGGCCTTGAAAAAGACAAGGCTGGTAACATTTTTGAGAAATCTTTTATGATGTTTACTGGCAACCAATTGTGACCTAGCAGCAAGCTCATCATTCAACTTGGCAATGATGGCGTCCGTAGATGCTGCCTTAACCTTAAATGCTTTGATCACAGCATAAGACCCAGTCAGCTGCGCATCAATATCATCACCATAATTTTTCAAATCTATCACCTGCGATTCCAGAATGCAAATTTGCTTATCTCTACATTGGGCATTCTCTGCCAGTTGTGTCTGCAAAGCACAAACCCGCCTCACATTGTTGGCACAACACTGGCAGTGAAGATTTTGGGAATCACTCTTCATTTCTGAGTGATCAAGCTTTCACGTCTCCTCATACACATAGATAAGTTTAGCGAGCATGTGAAGCCGTTTGGAGGTTTTATTAAAAACACTCCTCTTGCTGATGCACATCTTATCATGTGCATAAGCCTCATCCAACAGAGTGGACCCTAGCATTCCTGCTGACTTGTATGTAGTGTGGGGTACTGGATTAGATGTAGTGTTTTTAGCGAGGTGTTTCAGTGTGGAGAAATCCATACTCACTGTTCCAGAAGTCATCTCCATCTGCGTTGTCCTCCTTGTCCCCTGGTGTTTTGAAAAAGGTCCTTTTCTTCCGGAACGCCTTTTCCCGATCAGCTGGACTTCACCGGAAGAACACCGACGTTGATACTTCTGCAAACTCTTTTATATAAGTTGCTCGCTCGCCCAACGATTCGTCGCCGTAGAGCAGTACGCCGCAAAGCAAAATAAAAGTCGTTAATACCTCTGAAAATAAAACAAAAACAATAGGTTCGCTGATCAATTGTATCCTGTATCAAGCCTTAAATAAAATAGTGTTACTCGTCTGAACGTCAAAAAGGTCTGGTCGCAGAGTATAACCCAACACTACACCGTGTACGTACGTTACCTGTCCACACCTCTCCGCCTATCTGCATTTCACGTTTTAAACACAATTTTAATGTACAAAAGACAGAAATTAATTTAAAACAGTTTGGGCTGGCTCGCCAATGTTAAAGAAGTTACATTATATATATATACACATATACATATATATACAAATATAGCCTCCTACCTGACTCGCCAATGTTAAAGGGGTGGTGTAATAGCAGGGTTTCGCTTACTCGTGTCACCCACTATTACTACCTCCTTTATAATCAGGGTCACTAGGGTTATGCCTAGTTCCCCTACCTTTTCCTTATACTAGCGTCGATCTAATTGCTTTGCTGCTACTCAAGGGAGTAAGACCGGTTGTAAATAAAGGTAATATTTTTTTAACATACAGTAATCACTCTCATATATAAAATACAGTAACTAATCACAGTACAGTATAAACACGGTATCAAAATCCTAATTATACCGCCACCCACTTGCCTAAACATACATAGAAGTTACGTCACAATACAATACATATAAGTTACTTGTAATTCTCACACACTCACGTCCCTGTACGCTAAGAGTTAATCAGGTAAAGGATTAACAGTGGGAAGGGTTGTCAACAAAGGGTTAACTCAGGGACTGAAAGGGTTAATTTCAGGGACAGTAAGGGTTAATACAGGGACTCAGAGGCACTAAGGGTTACTCAGGGAAGCAAGGGTTAACTTCAGGGACAGCAGGGGGAGACAGGGAGAGAGAGGTTTAAGTGTAGCTGTTGCTACACTTGATACTTAGCCTGTAGTTGGTGGTACACTCGCATCGGGGGAAGAGTGGCGCTCGCCCCCGGCTAATATTCCTTCTTTGTTTACCACCGTACTCATGACTAGGGCAGGGTCACTTAGAAATTTCCTTATTTTTGAAAGAAAAGCACTGTTTTTTTCAATGAAGATAACATTATTATTACATTGTGTTTGCTAACTGTGTTAGAAGGCTAGAGGATGATTAGAAAACACTTGAAAACCCTTGTGCAATTATTTTAGCACCGCTGTAAACAGTTTTGCTGTTTAGAGGAGCTATAAAACTGACATTTCTTTGAGCTAGTTGAGAATCTGGAACATTACATTTGTGGGTTCGATTAAACTCTCCAAATGGCTAGAAAAAGACAGCTTTCATGTGAAACTCGACAGTCTAATTTTGTTCTTAGAAATGAAGGCTATTCCATGCGAGAAATTGCCAAGAAACTGAAGATTTCCTACAACGGTGTGTACTACTCCCTTCAGAGGACAGCACAAACAGGCTCTAACCAGAGTAGAAAGAGAAGTGGGAGGCCCCGCTGCACAACTGAGCAACAAAACAAATACATTAGAGTCTCTAGTTTGAGAAATAGACGCCTCACAGGATCTTTAACTGGCAGCTTCATTAAATAGTACCCGCAAAACGCCAGTGTCAACGTCTACAGTGAAGAGGCGACTCCGGGATGCTGGCCTTCATGGGCAGAGTGGAAAAGAAAAAGCCATATCTGAGACTGCCTCATAAAAGAAAAAGATTAATATGGGCAAAAGCACACAGACATTGGACAGAGGAAGATTGGAAAATTTTTTATGGACAGACGAATCGAAGTTTGAGGTGTTTGGATCACACAAAAGAACATTTGTGAGACGCATGAACAACTGAAAAGATGCTGGAAGAGTGCCTGACGCCATCTGTCAAGCATGGTGGAGGTAATGTGATGGTCTGGGGTTGCTTTGGTGCTGGTAAAGTGGGAGATTTATACAAGGTAAAAGGGATTTTGAATAAGGAAGGCTATCACTCCATTTTGCAACGCCATGCCATACCCTGTGGACAGCGCTTGATTGGAACCAATTTCACCCTACAACAGGACAATGACCCAAAGCACACCTCCAAATTATGCAAGAACTATTTAGGGAAGAAACAGGCAGCTAGTATTCTATCTGTAATGGAGTGGCCAGCGCAGTCACCAGATCTCAACCCCATAGAGCTGTTGTGGGAGCAGCTTGACCGTATGGTACGCAAGAAGTGCCCATCAAGCCAATCCAACTTGTTGGAGGGGCTTCTGGAAGCATGGGGTGAAATTTCTCCCGATTACCTCAGCAAATTAACAGCTAGAATGCCAAAGGTCTGCAATGCTGTAATTGCTGCAAATGGAGCATTCTTTGACGAAAGCAAAGTTTGAAGGAGAAAATTATTATTTCAAATAAAAATCATTATTTCTAACCTTGTCGATGGCTTGACTATATTTTCTAGTCATTTTGCAACTCATCTGATATATATGGAAAACACAAAATTGTCTGGGTGACCCCAAACTTTTGAACGCCAGAATAGCAGTTTATTTAGTCACCGTAGTGCTAAATTTTTTTTTATAAAAAGTGATCAAAAACTCATATGTAACAAAAAATGGTACCAATCAAAACTACAGTTCGTCCCGCAAAAATATAATCCCTCAATCGCCGGAAAAAAATAAAAACGTTATGTCTTTCAAAACATGGCGATACAAAGCAATTTTTTGTAAAAAAATAATTTTTTCTTTGTAAAAGTGGTAAGACATACCAAAAACAATATAAATTTGGTATCACTGTAATCGTAGTGACCGGCAGAATAAAGTTACATTTTACCACAGGGAGAAAGCCGTAAAAACTAAACCAAAAAAACAATGGCGACATCACAGTTTTGTTTTCCAATTGCAACCCACAAATAATTTTTTTTTCAATTTCCTAGTAAATTATATCGTTGATAGGGAAAAAAAACACTTGCACAGTTTCTGCAAAATTCTGCAAAATTCTGCAGTGAACATAAAATGTTATCTGTCTCATGGATCAAGTTTGTGAGCCACATAATCATTTGCATGTATTTCACAAGATTTATGTCATGGACTTTCCAAAATGTAACTCTATTGTCCTTATTGAAATTACTTTTCATCCATTGAGTTGCAATTGAAACTGCTCCACCTCTCCAAGCCCTGCAATAAAACACAGAGAAGGGACATAGCAAACAGGCTGTGTATAGAAGTCTTGTTGGGACAGTTGCGGCTCTGATAGAAGGGAAGCTTCAATAGCATAAACATTACAGTGTTTTATTCATCTCTATTATTTTTTTTCTCTAAGGATTTTATAAAAAAAAATCCATGGCACTTTACATCATTCTAATCCTTTTTGTCTTTGCCGGTAAGTACACAAAATGAAGCTTGTTTCTGCAGTGAATGCATGGATTTAAGAATGGGACAGTTGCAGTAATTTCTGCAGCAAACATACCGTATGTGAACATGCATTTACAGTTTCGTGCAAATAAATATTAAAAGGTTTTGTTTAAAAATTCTGCAACTTTCTAACATACTTTGAGTTTCAAATCCTTCCCTTTTTTTTGTCTGTTAGTGAATGAAAATCTTAGTATTAACACCAAGAGGCTGAAAACATGTCCTGATTATTATCAGCTAACACATATACAATGTAACAGAGCTCTACCTTTTAAAAAGGTTCCCGTGTCAGGACAAGCTTTTGGATAAAAACAAGATGGTTTACATCCACTTACAGCAAGCAGAGATCTTGGAAAGGATGAGGACCTGAAGCAAAAAATATATTAGAAAGTTGACGGACTTTGCATGCTGCATTGATTAAGTTTTATTTAATAAAACCCCATCTCTCAAAGAAAACCACAAGAAGAAGCATGAGAGATAAATTATATTTATTGAATTAAAAAGGCAGCAGTTCCAGTACATAACGATAGGGGAACTTTATGTACCAATTGAAGTTACTGATTTACATTAGGAAACATGGACTATAACTGTAAAATCAATTAAAGAACAATTGTTTGGCAGCGCAAATTAAAATTTCACTCATTGTGTTAATTTCCAGACACTGCATTTACATCTGGAATCTCTGGTGACATTGATAAAGTTCCTACAACAGGTGCCAGTCAAACAACAGCTCAACAGGACAAATTAAAATACTCCGGTATGTGCTTTACCCCTTAATGACCAGCCTATTTTTGACCTTAATGACCATGCTATTTTTTACGTTTTTCAATCGTCGCATTCCAAGAGCTATAACCTTCTTATTTTTGCGTCTACATGGCTGTATAAGGTCTTGTTTTTTGCGGGACAAGTTGTATTTTTTAATAGTACCATTTTTAGGTACATATTATTTATTGATTAACTTTTATTAACTTTTTTTTGGGGGGGGGAATAGAAAAAAATCTGAAATTTCACCACCCTTTTTTGCGTCCTAAATCTACGCCGTTTACCGTGTGGTATAAATAACACAATAACTTTATTCAGCGGGTTGTTACGATTGCAACGATACCAAATTTGTATAGTTTTTGTATGTTTTACTACTTTTACACAGTAAAAACGCTTTTTTTTCAAAATTATTTGTTTTTGTGTCTCCATATTTGAAGCCGTAACGTTTTCATTTTTTCGCCGATGCGGTTGTATGAGGGCTTTTTTTTTGCGGGACGACTTGTAGTTTTTATTGGTACCATTTTGGAGTAGATGCGACTTTATCACTTTTTATTACATTTTTTTAAAGTCAGTATTCACAGAAAACAGCAATTTTTCCATAGTTTTTTATTATTTTTTTTACGGCGTTCACCGTGCGGGTTAAATAATGTAATAGATTTATGGTCGGGGTCGTTACGGATGCGGCGATACCAAATATGTGTAACTTTTTAACTTTATTTTGTTTTTTTAATAGTAAAGAATTTTGTAAGGGGAAAAGCTGGGTTTTTCATTTTTTTCACATTTTTTTTTAAATTAACTTTATTAAACTTTTTTTTCACTTTTTTACTAGTCCCATTAGGGGACTATAATATGCGATTCTGCGATCGCATTTATAATACACTGCAATACTTTTGTATTGCAGTGTATTACTGCCTGTCCGTTTAACACGGACAGGCATCTGCTAGGTCATGCCTGCGGCATGATCTAGCAGGCATTCACTCCAGGCAGCCTGGGGGCCTTTATTAGACCCCCGGCTGCCATTAGAGACACAGACACTCGGCGATCGTATCGCCGGGTGTCGGTGGGGGAGAGAGGGAGCTCCCTCCCTCTCTCCAAAACCACTCAGATGCGGTGCTCGCTATTGAGCACCGCATCTGAGGGGTTAAACGTGTGAGATCGATACTAATATCGATCTCACACGGCAGAGCAGGGACGCTCCCAGCCCTCAGCTGCCTCTAGCAGCTGAGAGCAGGGAGATTTGACAGTTTCCTGCTCTGTTTACTTATTCCGATGCCGCGACGTAAAAAGTCTATGGCATCGAAATAAGGCCCGTTAGTGACCGACGTAGAAACACGATGGGTCGGTCACTAACGGGTTAAACAAATACGTCCATTTTTACAGTTGACAAGCTTGTCGTCAGGCGTACCATGTAGAGCTTAGCTCCTTCAATGCAGCGGGACAGTAAGGCATCATTTACACGAGCGTAATATACGCGCATGCGACGCGTGTGCTTTTCACGCGTGTCGTACGCACCTATATTAGGCTATGGGGCAGTGCAGACAGTGCGTGAATTTTGAGCTGCGCGAGTGTGTTGCGTAAAACTCACGACATGTCCTTTCTTTGTTTGCTGTTTGCGCATCACGCACCCATTGAAGTCAATGGGTGCGTGAAAACCACGCATCCCGCACGGAACACTTCCGTGCGAACTGCGTGATTCGCGCAACAGCTGTCAAACTCTGAATGCAAACAGAAAAGCACCACGTGCTTTTCTGTTTACAAACATCCAAACAGAGTGTCAAAATGATGGCGGCTGCGCGAAAATAACGCAGACGCGCATCATACACTGATGACACACGCAGCTGTTAAGTGCCTTTTGCGCACGCAAAACACCGCGTTTTTTTGCGTGCGCACAACGCACACGCTCGTGTAAATAAGGCCCTAGGGCTTGTCCACACAAACCGGTATTGCTAACGGAAAATACGCAGCAGAATACAGTAGCTGCAAAGTGGCTGTGAATGAGCAAATCTCATCCACACGCAGCGTAAAATCCCAGTCCTGAAATTCACCTGTGGTACGTATTTTTAGTTTCGCAGCATGTCAATTCCTTCTGCAGAAAGTGGACTAAATGCCTTCATTTTTTTCAGAAGAGATGTATCTGTCTCACAGACACCGCAAAATTCACACCGTTTTCTGTAGTAAAAAAAATGCAGGAAATGGAGTGTATTTTCCGCAGCGGAATGTCTAAGTTTTAACGTAAAAAGAAGATAATTTCTGCAGCAACTCCGTTGAAAGAAGCAGACATTCCGCTGCAGAAAAAAAACGCACTATTTCCTGTGGTTTTTACTGCAGAAAATGGTGCGGATTTTGCTGCGTTTTTCTCAATGCTGGTAGATGGTGACATCACCTCGGAAAAATGCAGCAATTCAGTCCACTTTCCGCAGCCGGAATTGACATGCTGCGGTCCTAAAAACACATACCGCAGGTCAATTTCTGCTCTGAATTTTTACGCAGCGTGTGGATGAGATATTTTTGTTGAGGAAATTGCGCCATGTTAGCCTATAGTGAAAAAAAATCCTCAATTCATACATGCCATAATTTTCTCCACTGTGGAAAATCTTTCCATTGCATACCCTACATGTTGCGGATTTTGGAATGCAGAATTTTTTCATAGACTTATTGTTTTTTCAGAAAAATATAAAATGGTAACTTCACAGTTAACCCCTTCCCACCGCAGCACATTTTCAGATTTTCATTTTAGTTTTTTCCTCCCCACCTTCCAAAAGCCATAACGTCTTTATTTTTCCATCGATATAGTCCTATGAGGGCTTCATTTTTGCGGGACGAGTTGTAGTTTTTCGTAGCACCATTTATTTTGCCATATAATGTATTAGGAAATGGGGAAAAATTATTTGTGGGGTAGAAAATGAAAAAAATAGCGATTCCTCCATGATTTTTTGCGCGCCATTTTTACGGAATTCATTGTGCAATTAAAACAACACTTTATGAGCTGTAGGTTTTAATAATACCATTTCATTTTTTGTTTTTCATTAAAACGTGTTAAAGGGGATGAGGTTATAGCAGGATTTACTGGTTAGTGTCACCCATTATTACTACCGCCTTTATAATCAGGGTCACTAGGGTTACGCCTAGTACCCCTACCTTTTTCGTATACTAACGTCGATCTAATTGCTTTTGCTGCTACTCAAGGGAATAAGACCGTATAGTAAATAAAGCTATTTATTAACATACAGTAATCACTCACATATATAAAATACAGAAACTAATCACAATACAGTATAATCACGGTATCACAATCCTAATTATACCGCCACCCACTTACCTAAACATACATAGAAGTTACGTTACAACACAATACACATAAGTTACTTGTAATTCTCACACGCTCACTATCTCTGCCCCACTCCCTCTTAATATAACTGTCCCTGTACGCTAAGGGTTAATCAGGTAAAGGATTAACAGTGGGAAGGGTTGTCAGCGAGGGGTTAACTCAGGGACTGCAAGGGTTAACTTCAGGGACAGTAAGGGTTAATACAGGGACTCAGGGGCACTAAGGGTTACTCAGAGAAGCAAGGGTTACTCAGGGACCGTAAGGGAATGTTCACACGCAAACGAAATTATGGAGCTGTTTTCAAGCGAAAACAGCTCCTGAATAGAAGACGTAATTGCTCGTACTCGCGTTTTTCGCTCCGTCCATTACGGACGTAATTGGAGCTGTTTTTCAATGGAGTCAATGAAAAACGGCTCCAATTACGTCCCAAGAAGTGACATACACTTCTTTGAGGCGGCCGTCTTTTTACGCGCCGTCTTTTGACCGCGGCGCGTAAAAAAAAAGGCCGTCTGCACAGAACACCGTAAGACCCATTGAATTCAATGGGCAGATGTTTGCCGACGCTTTGGAGCCGTATTTTCGGGCGCAATTCCAGGCGTAAAATGCCTGAATTACGTCCGTAATTAGGGCATGTGAACATACCCTAAGGGTTAACACAGGGTTAACACAGGAAACAAGGGTTAACTTAGGGACAGTAAGGGTTAACACAGGGACTCAGGTGCACCAAGGGTTACTCAGGGAAGCAAGGGTTAACTTAGGGACAGTACTCAGGGAGAGCAAGGATTAACTTCAGGGACAGCAGGAGGAGACAGGGAGAGAGAGGGTTAAGTGTAGCTGTTGCTACACTGGATACTTAGGGTATGTTCACACGATTAACAAAATACGTCTGAAAATACGGAGCTGTTTTCAAGGGAAAACAGCAACTGATTTTCAGACGTTATTTGAGCAACTCGCGTTTTTCGCTGCATTTTTTTGGCCGTTTTTGGAGCTGTTTGTAATAGAGTCTATGAGAAAACGGATCCAAAAACGTCCCAAGAAGTGTCCTGCACTTCTTTTGACGAACCCGTAATTTTACCCACGATCTTCTGATGGCGACGCGTAAAATGACAGCTCACCTGCACAGAACATCGTAAAACCCATTGCAAGCAATGAGCAGATGTTTGACGACGTATTGCAGCTGTCTTTTCAGGCGTAATTCTAGGTGTAAAACGTAACCATTACGTCTGAAAAGAGGTCGTGTGCACATACCCTTAGCGTGTAGTTGGTGAAGCAGGGGAGCAGAAGCAGGAGCCGGAGCAGGTCAGGAGACTGCAGGACAGGTGAGGCAGGCAGGTCCCAGCTGCTCCTCGTTGGTGGAGTGGTGAGGTGGTCTTCAGCTGCTGAGCGTACCGACGCAGGGCTATTTAACCCTGCCGGTACGCTCGCAGTGAGGGATGAGTGGTGCTCGCCCCCGGCTAGCATAGTAATGTATCACCAGCCGACTCATGAGCGCCCCCGCGTAAGCCCGCGTGGGCGCGAGAGATTTGAAATGGAGACAGGAGATCAAACTATCTCCTGTCTCCATGATTTCCAAACAAAGCAAGGCAATGCTAATTGTCCGGCTTTGTTTACCACCGTATTCATTACCAGGGGAGTGTTGCTGCAGCCCTGGCTCATGAAACATTATATGTATTATATACAGTGAAGGAAATAAGTATTTGATCCCTTGCTGATTTTGTAAGTTTGCCCACTGTCAAAGTCATGAACAGTCTAGAATTTTTAGGCTATTTTAATTTTACCAGTGAGAGATAGATTATATTTAAAAAAAAACAGAAAATCACATAGTCAAAATTATATATATTTATTTGCATTGTGCACAGAGAAATAAGTATTTGATCCCCTACCAACCATTAAGAGTTCAGCCTCCTCCAGACCAGTTACACGCTCCAGATCAACTTGGTGCTTGCATTAAAGACAGCTGTCTTAAATGGTCACCTGTATAAAAGACTCCTGTCCACAGACTCAATTAATCAGTCTGACTCTAGCCTCTACAACATGGGCAAGACCAAAGAGCTTTCTAAGGATGTCAGGGACAAGATCATGGACCTGCACAAGGCTGGAATGGGCTACAAAACCATAAGTAAGATGCTGGGTGAGAAGGAGACAACTGTTGGTGCAATAGTAAGAAAATGGAAGACATACAAAATGACTGTCAATCGACATCGATCTGGGGCTCCATGCAAAATCTCACCTCGTGGGTTATCTATGATAAGGTGGGGGGAAGGTGGGGGGAACTTGTTAATGATCTCAAGGCAGCTGGGACCACAGTCACCAAGAAAACCATTGGTAACACATTACGCCGTAATGGATTAAAATCCTGCAGTGCCCGCAAGGTCCCCCTGCTCAAGAAGGCACATGTACAGGCCCGTCTGAAGTTTGCAAATGAACATCTGGATGATTCTAAGAGTGATTGGGAGAAGGTGCTGTGGTCAGATGAGACTAAAATTGAGCTCTTTGGCATTAACTCAACTCGCCGTGTTTGGAGGAAGAGAAATGCTGCCTATTACCCAAAGAACACCGTCCCCACTGTCAAGCATGGAGGTGGAAACATTATGTTTTGGGGGTGTTTCTCTGCTAAGGGCACAGGACTACTTCACCGCATCAATGGAAGAATGGATGGAGCCATGTACCGTCAAATCCTGAGTGACAACCTCCTTCCCTCCACCAGGACATTAAAAATGGCTCGTGGCTGGGTCTTCCAGCACGACAATGACCAGAAGCAAACAGCCAAGGCAACAAAGGAGTGGCTCAAAAAGAAGCACATTAAGGTCATGGAGTGGCCTAGCCAGTCTCCAGACCTTAATCCCATCGAAAACTTATGGAGGGAACTGAAGATCCGAGTTGCCAAGCGACAGCCTCGAAATCTTAATGATTTACAGATGATCTGCAAAGAGGAGTGGGCCAAAATTCCATCTAACATGTGTGCAAACCTCATCATCAACTACAAAAAACGTCTGACTGCTGTGCTTGCCAACAAGGGTTTTGCCACCAAGTATTAAGTCTTGTTTGCCAAAGGGATCAAATACTTATTTCTCTGTGCACAATGCAAATAAATATATATAATTTTGACTATGTGATTTTCTTTTTTTTTTTAAATATAATCTATCTCTCACTGGTAAAATTAACCTAGCCTAAAAATTCTAGACTGTTCATGTCTTTGACAGTGGGCAAACGTATAAAATCAGCAAGGGATCAAATACTTATTTCCTTCACTGTATGTAACAAAAAATGGTACTAATCAAAACTACAGTTCGTCCCGCAAAAAAATAATCCCTCAATCGCCGGAAAAAAATAAAAAAGTTATGTCTTTCAAAACATGGCGATACAAAGCAATTTTTTGTAAAAAAATAGTTTTTTCTTTGTAAAAGTGGTAAGACATACCAAAAACAATATAAATTTGGTATCACTGTAATCGTATTGACCGGCAGAATAAAGTTACATTTTACCACAGGGAGAAAGCCGTAAAAACTAAACCAAAAAAACCAATGGAGAAATCACAGGTTTTTTTCCAATTGCAACCCACAAAGAATTTTTTTTCAGTTTCCTAGTACATTATATGGTTGATTGGGAAAAAAAACACTTGCGCAGTTTCTGCAAAATTCTGCAAAATTCTGCAGGGAACATAAAATGTTATCTATCTCATGGATCAAGTTTGTGAGCCACATAATCATTTGCATGTATTTCACAAGATTTATGCCATGGACTTTGTCGAAATTTCACACTATTTTCCTTATTGAAATTACTTTTCATCCAATGAGTTTCAAATTAAACTGCTCCACCTCTCCAAGCCCTGCTATAAAACACAGAGAAAGGGACATAGCAAACTGGTTGTGTATAGAAGACTTGTTGGGACAGTAGCGGCTCTGATAGAAGGGAAGCTTCAATAGCATAAACATTACAGTGTTTCATTCATCTCTATTAGTTTTTTCTCTAAGGATTTTATCAAAAGAAACATGGCACTTTACATCATTCTAATCCTTTGTCTTTGCCGGTAAGTACACAAAATTAAGCTGGTTTCTGCAGCGAGTGCATGGATTTAAGAATGGGACAGTTGCAGAAATTTCTGCAGCAAACATACCGTATGTGAACATGCATTTACAGTTTCATGCAAATAAATATTAAAATGTTTTGTTTAAAAATGCTGCAACTTTCTAACATACTTTGAGTTTCAATTCCTTCCCTTTTTTTTTTAGATATGTCTGTCAGTGAGTGAAAATCTTAGTGTTAACACCCAGAGGCTGAAAACCTGTCCTGATTATTATCAACTAACACATATACAATGTAACAGAGCTCTACCTTTTAAAAAGGTCCCCGTGTCAGTTAGATAATCAGGACAAGCATCTGGATAAAAACAAGATGGTTTACATCCACTTACAGCAAGCAGAGATCTTGGAAATGATGAGGACCTGAAGCACAAAATATATTAGAAAGTTGACGGACTTTGCATGCTGCATTGATTAAGTTTTATTTAATAAAACCCCCATCTCTCATAGAAAACCACAAGAAGAAGCATGAGAGATAACTGATATTTATTGAATAGAAAGGCAGCAGTTCCAGTACATAACGATAGGGGAACTTTATGTACCAATTGAAGTTACTGATTCACATTAGAAAACATGGACTATAACCGTAAAATTAATTAAAGAACAATTGTTTGGCAGCGCAAATTTAAATTTCACTCATTGTGTTAATTCCCAGACCCTGCATTTACATCTGGAATCTCTGGTGACATTGATAAAGTTCCTACAACAGGTGCCAGTCTAAAAACAGCTCAACAGGACAAATTAAAATACTCCGGTAAGTGCTTAAAGAATACGTCCACTTTTACAGTTGACAAGCTTGTCGTCAGGCGCACCCTGTACAGCTTAGCTCCTTCAATGCAGTGGGACAGTTAGGGCTTGTCCACACAAAACAGTATTGCTGACGGAAAATACGCAGCAGAGTGCAGTAGCAGCAAAGTGGCTGTGAATGAGCAAATCTCATCCACACGCAGCGTAAACTCTCAGTCCTGAAATTCACCTGTCGTGCGTATTTTTCATTTCGCAGCATGTCAATTCCTGCTGCGGAAAGTGGACTAAATGCCTTCATTTTTTTCAGAAGAGATGTCTCTGTCTCACAGACAAAGCAAAATTCACACCGTTTTCTGTAGTAAAAAAAAATGCAGGAAATGGAGCGTTTTTTCCGCAGCGGAATGTCTGTAAGTTTTAACGTAATTGCTACAGAAATTTTCTGCAGCAACTCCGTTGAAAGAAGCAGACATTCCGCTGCAGAAAAAACGCACCATTACCTGTGATATTTACTGCAGAAAATGGTGTGGATTTTGCTGCGTTTTTCTTAATGCTGCGAGATGGTGACATCACCTCTGAAAAATGCAGCAATTCAGTCCACTTTCCGCAGCAGGAATTGACATGCTGTTCTCTGAAAAATACACACCGCAGGTCAATTTCTGCTTGGAATTTTTACGCAGCGTGTGGATGAGATTTGTTAAATCTCATCCACTATGAAGTTACTGTATTCTGCGTATTTTCCATCTGCAATTCCAGACATAAAATATGGAGCAATTCCGCTAAGTGTTGACAAGCCCTTAGAGTGAATCTACACGTGCCATAAACGTATAGTGAAAAAAAATCCTCAATTCAATCATGCCATCATTTTCTGCACTGTGGAAAATCTTTCCATTGCATACCCTACATGTTGCGGATTTTGGAATGCAGAATTTTTTCATAGACTTATTGTTTTTTCAGAAAAATATAAAATGGTAACTTCACAGTTAACCCCTTCCCGCCACAGCACATTTTCAGATTTTCATTTTAGTTTTTTCCTCCCTACCTTCTAAAAAGCCATAACGTCTTTATTTTTCCGTCTATATAGTCCTATGAGGGCTTGATTTTTGCGGGACGAGTTGTAGTTTTCCGTAGCACCATTTATTTTGCTATATAATGTACAAGGAAACGGGAAAAAAATTATTTGTGGGGTAGAAAATGAAAAAAACAGCGATTCCTCTTTGATTTTTGGCGCGATGTTTTTACGGAATTCACTGTGCAATTAAAACAACATGTTAACTTTATTCTGTGGGTCAATACGATTACGGCGATACCAAATATATATTGTTTTTTCTATATTTTCTATAAGTGTAAAAAAGAAAATGTATTTTGTGTCGCCAAATTCCGAGAGCCATAACTTTTTTATTTTTCCATCGATTAAGTGGCATGATGGCTTATTTTTTGCGGGATAGTTTGTAATAATACCATTTTGGGGTACATGCGATATTTTGATCACTTTTTATTTCATTTTTTTGTGGGAGATTAGGTGACCAAAAAAATAGAGATTCTGGCATTTACAATTTTTTTACGGCGTTCACCGTGCGGGTTAAGTAATGATGTATTGTAATAGTTCAGACTTTTACGGACGCTGCGATACCAATTATGTTTATTTATTTATTTTTTTACTATGCTCTAGGGGGAAAAATGGGAAAAGATTTTTTTTTTAACTTTTAATTTTTTATTTTTTTTATATAAAAAAAAAACTTTATTTAACTCATTTTTTTTATTAGTCCCTCTAGGGAACTTCAACCAGCGATCATTAGATCGCTTGCACGATATACTGCATACTAATGTATTGCAGTATATTGTGATTCTGACAGGCATCTATTAAGCCCTGCCAGAGGCAGGGCTTAATATGTGCACAAAGATGGCGGACCTGGGGTGCTTCAATAGGCCCCCAGGCAGCCCTATCAACAATCGTCCGTCCCCCCACGATTGCGTTGCGGGGGGTACGATGAGCTGTTAGAGGGGGTCGCCCCCCTCTTTCTAATGATTTAAATGCTGCGGTCGCTATTGACCTCAGCATTTAACGAGTTAAACGAGCGGGATCGCACTCGAGCGCAATGCCGCTCGTTACTCTGAAGTGTCGGCTGTAACACACAGCCGACACCGGCATCATATGGAGCGGGTTCACTCCGTTCCATACTTCCCCTACCCGACTTTGGCGTAAGGATACGTCAAATATCGGGAAGGGGTTAAGATCCGTAAACATCAGCATGTCCTAAAGGGTAGCTATCATTTCATGTATTTATTTATTTTTATAACGTATAGGCCAGGTGATTTCAAGAAATATTGCAATATATTTTTTTTAACCAATTCCGCCTCCTTTTATTGTAAAAGTGCTCCTGAACTGTAGCCCCTATTCTCTCAGGTACTAGCCATTGCTGGGGAGAATCCATATTCAGTGCCATACACACAGTGGCGGATTAAGTAGACTGTAGGTCCTGGGCTGTTCCACAAGCTTGGGCCCCCTTTTCCACCATCACCCTGCCATGTCGTTTCTATATTAAACACCACCTTTTTGTGTGAACATTGACAAATGGGTGTTACGATTCCCCTTGTCAAAGGGCTGTGTCCCTACATACTGACAGTCTCCAACCGTTGCTGACAGTATCACACTGTGTAGGGACACATCCTCCTGACAATGGGAATGGTAACACACATTTGCGTATTAGTCCTGGGTACACAAAGGAGGCTTTTTATAGAATACAAGGATTTCCTATAATGGACATGTCAGGGAAGGGGAAAGATCTATAAATTCAATGACTCACAAGTGATGTCTTCTCCGATGGGAGTCGTTCTCATTTCTTCTCCATGGCTATGGCGACTTTTCCAGACTTTCCTGATGAGAAATCTTTGCCCCTCGATTCTGCAGCCATTTTCAGCATCTGCACCGCATTCCAAATTATTATGCAAATGTTATTTTTCGCTGATTTTCCTAAATAGTCGATGCAAATGACAGTCAGTGTAATCTTCAAGCCATGAACCGTTGGAGTATAATGCAAATTTTATTGAACAAATCACCTAATGATAACAGATTTTTTTTTTAGAAGTAAAAAACTCAAAATGCACTGTTTCAAATTATTATGCACAACAGAGATCAAAACATTTTAAAGGTTGTAAAGAGATCTAAAATGGTAATTTGTTTAATTTGCAGCATCAGGTCAAATTTACAGAAATCAAAACCTCTTTCAATCGAAAAAAACTTAACAGGCCAAGTTACATGTTAACATAGGACCCCTTGTTTGATATCACCTTCACAATTCGTGCATCCATTGAATTTGTGAGTATTTGGACAGTTTCTGCTTGAATATCTTTGCAGAGCTTCTGTTTTGATGTGAACTGCCTCCCACCCTCATCGATATTTTGCTTGAGGATGCTCCAAAGGTTCTCAATAGGGTTGAGGTCAGGGGAACATGGGGGCCACACCATGAGTTTCTCTCCTTTTATGCCCATAGTAGCCAATGACACAGAGGTATTCTTTGCAGCATGAGATGGTGCATTGTCATGCATGAAGATAATTTTGCTACGGAAGGCACGGTTCTTCTTTTTGTACCACGGAAGAAAGTGGTCAGTCATAAACTCTACGTACTTTGCAGAGGTCATTTTCACACCGTCAGGGACCCTAAAGGGGCCTACCAGCTCTCTCCCCATGATTCCATCCCAAAACATGACTCCGCCACCTCCTTGCTGACGTTGCTGCCTTGTTGGGACATGGTGGCCATTCACCAACCATCCACTACTCCATCCATCTGGACCATCCAGGGTTGCACGGCACTCATCAGTAAACAACACGGTTTGAAAATTATTCTTCATTTATTTCTGAGCCCACTGCAACCGTTTCTGCTTGTGAGCATTGTTTAGGGGTGGCCGAATAATAGCTTTATGCACACTTGCAAACCTCTGGAGGATACTACACCTTGAGGTTCGCGGGACTCCAGAGGCACCAGCGGCTTCAAATACCTGTTTGCTCCTTTGCTATGGCATTTTAGCAGCTGCTCTTCTAATACTATTAATTTGTCTGGCAGAAACATTCCTCATTATGCCTTTATCTGAACAAACCCGTCTGTGCTCTGAATCAGCCACAAATCTTTTCACAGTACGATGATCACGCTTAAGTTTTCTTGAAATATCCAATGTTTTCATACCTTGTCCAAGGTATTGCACTATTTCACGCTTTTCGGCACAACTTCTACATTAATTCAGACCAATGAATTCAGTCCCCAAGGGTTAACTAAATTTTAAAAATCTTTTCGCGTGTCAGTGATATGTCAGAAGTCTTGATCGATGGGGGTCCGAGCATTGAGACCCCACCGATCACTAAAACAAAGCGGCAGGAGTGCTCGGGTGAGCGCTGTTCCTCTTAATTTCTGATCGTCTTTCCTCAGAGAGGTGTACGGACTCATAGGCTTTCTATTGAGCCCGTACACCGCTTGCTCGGCTATCAGAGGATGACGATCAGAAACAAAGTGGCTCCTCACTCACCTGAGCGCTTCTGGCACTTTGTTTTAGCGATTGGTGGAGTCTCAGTGCCCGGACCCCCACTGATCAGAACTTTTGACATGTCACTATGAGATGTCAATACACACACACACACACACACACACACACACACACACACACACACACACACACACACACACACACACACACACACACACACACCATATAGACTTACATTATACACTCAGCACACACTGTATAGACTTACATTATACGCACAGCACACACTATATGGACTGACATTATATGCACAGCACACACTATATAGACTGACATACACAGCACACACTATATAGACTGACATTATACACACAGCACACACTGTATAGACTGACATTATACACACAGCACACACACTGTATAGACTGACATTATACACACAGCACACACACTGTATAGACTGACATACACACAGCACACACTATATAGACTGACATTATACACACAGCACACACTGTATAGACTTACATTATACACACAGCACACACTGTATAGACTTACATTATACACACAGCACACACTGTATAGACTTACATTATATACACAGCACACACTGTATAGACTTACATTATACACACAGCACACACTGTATAGACTTACATTAACACACAGCACACACTGTATAGACTGACATTATACACAGCACACACTGTATAGACTGACATTATACACACAGCACACACTGTATAGACTTACATTATACACACAGCACACACTGTATAGACTGACATTATACACAGCACACACTGTATAGACTTACATTATACACACAGCACACACTGTATAGACTTACATTATACACACAGCACACACTGTATAGACTGACATTATATGCACAGCACACACTATATAGACAGACATTATATACAGCACACACTATATAGACTGACATTATACACACAGCACACACTGTATAGACTGACATTATACACACAGCACACACTGTATACACTTACACTATGTTCACTATACACAAACCACACTTACCACAGCCTCTTCCTCTGCGGTGCTTGTGCTCGGGTGCAGCCTCCAGGATCTTGATCATGTGACTGTGATGTCATCACAGGTCCTTCACCTCCTACTTGCAGTCTTGCCGTTATCAAGCAACTGCTGGAGGTTTATACAAGCGGGACAGTGCACAGCAGCACAGAGGACCTGACTGTCAGGGAGAGAGACTCCAGCCCCTACCCGTCACTATCTCTGACAGTCCACTCTCAACAACTGATTTTCTGTGCCGCCTGTTCCCTTGCCGAAATTTACTCCCCGTGCACATGCCCCCCTTCATCAACAGGTGGGGCCGATGACCGAAACACTGCGGCAGCCAGCTGCTGGATAGTTCTTTTTTAACTGATGTGCGGTTTGGGCAGCCATGGGCCCCCTGGGAGCCTTGGGCCCCGGGCGGCCGCCCGAACCGCCCACATGAGGATCCGCCACTGCGTACACACTGAATACAGCTACTCTGTATGGGAAGGACACTTCATTCTGCTCTAAAACCTGATGCACACGATATCTCAGTGCATCAGGTATTTCTAGAACTGAAGTACTTATTACATGTTGACCTCCTTGTAGTAATACATTTTAATTTTTACCCTTTGGGGTGGGTTAGAAATGGACGGCAAAAAAGCACTTTTATTTTTACCATCAAATAGACACAGATACTAATTCACATGTAACACACCCTTAGATTGTGATTATAACAATTGAACATGCATGAATTGTGCTACTATTTATCTGTTTTGTCTTGTGTTTTATATTGCAGTGTATACTGTATATTTGGCTTCCTCTATCTATAATAAGTAACTCATCTACAGCATGTAATTCAATAACATTTGTAACCGATTCACTTGGGACAATAGTGTAACTTTTTCTATGTCCTTACATAAAATCTTTTCCGATTCACTGTATTTGTGCAGGTGTGGATGCTTCAAAAAAGTTGGCTGAAAATGACCTTGTCAAAATGAATCAATATAAATCTAAAATCCAGTCAGTGGCCACAAAAACACAGATGGATGCAGCGCTCATTGCTGGAATAATATCCCGCGAATCACGTGCTGGAAGTGCTCTAAAAAATGGTTGGGGAGACAACAACAATTGTTTTGGTCTGATGCAGGTAATATTCTTATTTTATATATTCTTTCAAGTCTTTTTTTCTGC
Source organism: Rhinoderma darwinii (assembly GCF_050947455.1). NCBI lineage: Eukaryota > Metazoa > Chordata > Amphibia > Anura > Rhinodermatidae > Rhinoderma > Rhinoderma darwinii. The sequence continues at coordinate 188,655,379 of NC_134688.1, read as the reverse complement.
TGCCTGAGGGAGAAAGTGAAATGCCATATAAAATAAAAATCTGAAAAATCTGGTCACAAGCCGAGACTAGTAATCTCTATACTTCAGGCCCCATAGTATCAGACATATAAGGGTATGTTCCCTCAGGCAGGATACGCTGCAGTTTTTCCGCAACAAAAACGCAGGTAAATCGGTAACAGAAATCTGCAGCAAAAGTGCGATTATGCTGCGCATATTGCTGCAGAAACGCAATGTCGCTGCGTAAATCATTGGAGATTTTCCACAGCCGTTTTACCTACGGATTTAGTGTGAAGCTTTGGTTGTAGCAAACGTTATGTGTACTTGCGGATTTACAACGCTTTCTCACAGCGTTTCCGCTGTACAAACTGCAACAAATCTCAACTTTCATAGTTTAGCGCAGAATTTATGCTCCCTATTCAAATCTATGGTCCAAAAACGCAGCAACTCCACTAAGAAGATGCACCATAAATTGACATGCTGCGGATTTGAAAGCCGCACCGCAGAACACTTTCCGCACTACTTTTCTGTAGGTTTTTTCGCTGTGTGCGGCTGCGATTTTCAGAAATCCATACAGCAAGTCAATTTCCGCACGTCTTTTGTGAAGGTTTTTCTGCAGAATGTGGATGAGATTTGTTGAAATCTCATCCACTTTGCTGCTACTGTAAATGCTGCGAAATTTTGCACAGAATTCCGTTGCAGAAATTCCACGGCGTTTCCTGCCTTTGGGAACATACCCTTAGACTGGATTCACACGGGATGGAAATGCTGCGTATTCGCAGTATTTCTGTAGCAAATTATGCACACTTTATGTGCGAGTTTTGCTGCAGATTTCACACCTTCTACGTTGAAAAGGCTGAAATCTGCAGTGAGCGTACAGAACAGAATAAGCATGTTATGGCAGTACGCCCATTCTTTTCTAGATGTTCACTGTGGATTTCACCCTTTACAATGTAGAAGGGGTGAAAGTCGCAGCAAAATCTGCATATAAAACGTGCATATGCTGTTGCAGAAATGCTGCGGGAAAAATCTACAGCATTTCCGTACAGTGTGAATCCAGCCTTAGGTCTTCTTCACACACACACTTTTTGTGTGGCTTTTTTTTTTTCCAAAAAGCAACACATCTAAAAAAAACTTGGGGAAAATAATACATGAGTTTTTTTATGCCATTCTTTGCTAATAGTTTTCTTTACTACCTGCGTTTTTTTAGGTGGCGTTTCTCACTTTGCTAATCATGTAATTCAAAGAGCTTGTTATGCAAAAATTCCTCTTTGCAACATGTGATATATTCTGAAAAATGCCAGCGAAAACGCCATATAAAACACGTTTATACCTGCGTGCCTAAGGTTTGGTTCTCACATTGTGGAAATTCTGTGTGGAAATTCCACAGAATTTACAGTAGAAGCAAAGTGAATGAGATTTAGAAAATCTCATGCCCATGCTGTGGAAAAAAAAGTTTTGCACCGACTTTCAATTCCGCAGCATGCTGCGAGTTCTGTGCGAAGATGCTGCGTGTTTGGCCTTCAGCCTTTAATTGGGAGCATAAATTCTGCAACAAATTTGTTTTGTTGCGGGTTTACAGCGCTTATGCAGTGGAAACGCAGTTAAAAACCGCTGATAATTCGCAGGTGCACATACACTTTGCTATAATCAATGTTTAACACTAAATCTGCAGGTAAAACCTCTGCAGAAAAACCGCAACGTTTCCGCAGCAATATCAGCAGGAAACAAGCACTATTTGGTGCAGATTTTTGTGACAGATTTACCAGCAATATTTGTGACCGATTTACCAGCCTTAGGGGGGATTCACACGAGCGTGTATTCGGTCCGTGCGGGCCGCGTGGTTTTCACGCGGCACGCATGGACCAATACAAGTCTATGGGGCAGTACAGACAGTCCGTGCTTTTTGCGCAGCGTTTGTCTGCTGCGCAAAAAGCGCGACAGGTTCAATAACTCTGCGTATTTCGCGCATCACGCACCCATTGAAGTCAATGGGTGCGTGAAAATCACGCGCACCACACGGAAGCACTTCCGTGGGACGAGCGTGATTCGCGCAACAGCAGTGAAAAGGATGAATGAAAACATCCAAACGGAGTGTCTTTGCGATGAGCGAAGCCGGACAAGCGAACCGAACTTCACCGGGTTCGGCCGAACTCGTTTTGGCCGAACCCGGCAAAAAAATTATCGGTACGCGACGTCAGGAGATAGTCACTGTCCAAGGTGCTGAAAGAGTTAAACTGTTTCAGCACCATGGACCGTGACTTCCGATCCCAATATACATGAACCTGTAGAAAAAAAAACGAAGTTCTGACTTACCGCTAACTCCCGGCTTCTTCCTCCAGTCTGACCTCCCGGGATGACAATTAAGTCCAAGTGACAGCTCCAGCCAATCACAGGCCAAGCACAGGCTGCAGCGGTCACATGGACTGGCGCGTCATCCAAGGAGGTGGGGCTCGATGTCGAGAGGCGCGTCACCAAGGACGCGTCACCAAGGACGCGTCACCAAGGCAACGGCCGGGAAGTTCTCGGTAAGTACGAACTTTTTTTTTTTTTTCAACAGGTTTTTCGATATTGTGTTCGGCATTCACTGTCGAGGGTGCTGAAAGAGTTAGCTCTTTCAGCACCTTGGACAGTGACGGGCGTCGACTAGCCTCATCTCTATGATGGCGGCTGCGCGAAAATCACGCAGCCGCGCATCAGACACGGATGACACACGCAGCGGTCAAATGGTTTTTGTGCGCGCAAAACGCAGCGTTGTTTGCGCGCGCAAAAACGCAACGTTCGTCAGTATCTGCCCTTAGGGTTAGTGCACAGATGAACAACAACATATCTGCCAAATACTCCCTCAGCAATTCAATTCAGGAAGGGCCCCACCCTTAGCAAAGTGCTGACCTCAGCTCATGATCGGTGAAAACTTGCATTGGTGGACAGTGTGGAGTGCCTGGTGCTGCCTATCCTCCTGGCATTCCAGTCAACACCCTTGTCACATACAATTAAACAGCACTCCCAGACCCTCCCATGTCCCTTCGCTGCTTCCCAGTCCCATGTTTTGGCTAGTTGCCCCTTTGTGGAGGCCAGTGCCAACTGCCTCTGTCCTCCTCCTCTTCCAGTTGTTTAAGACGTGGAGAGGAGGAGGAGCGACACACAGAGCTGAGCCGGCCATACTTACTCTAGAGGTGCTCCCCGGCCTGCTCTATCAGGGCTGGACTTGGCTGTAGTAGTCTTTTGCCTCCAGGCTTCTTCCTCCTCCTGCTGCCCAAAATGTGAAGAGAAAGAGGCAGCACTGACTAATAGAGGGGGTGGGGGGCGCACAGCACAGTAGCGCTTCACTTCTCACTGCTGTGCGCTTTGGCACCGCTGCAGGGATCTTTCTTAAATATAATAAAAAGCCCCACATTTTGTTATCAGGGCGGGGACCTGCGCCTCTACTGGCAGAAAGTCTTGCCTCAGTTTGAGAAGCGCTGATTTACACTGTTCAAAGTCAAACGGTTGTAGGGAAAATAAAGAGATTTATTTAGAAGTAGAAAGCAGCTTGTTTTAATGAGGTATTCATTTGTACAATCTTCATGGAGTCCTGATCTCAAACCAGCAATGAACGTGCTTCTGGATAACTAGAATATAATACATTTGTTTTGACAGGTTGACAAAAGGTACCACAAAATCATGGGAGCCTGGAATAGCGAACAACATATTATCCAGGGAGCAGAAATTCTTAAATCAATGTATGGTGCAATAAAGAAAAAATTTCCCTCCGCTTCAAAAGAGATGTTGCTAAAAGGTTGGAAATGTACTAAATTAGTAAATTTCAAATGGCTGTAATAAGGGGGCATTTTACCATTCATTCTGCACCACAACACCTGGACCCCTACTCAGTGGCGGATTAAGTAGACTATGGGCCCTGGGCTGTTACCCAAACTTGGGCCCCCTTGGGCCGTAACACTACCTTTTTGTGCAAGCATTAACAAATGGGTGTTACGATTCCCCTTGTCAAAGGGCTGTGTCCCTACATACTGACAGTCTCCAACCATCGCTGACGGTATCACACTGTGCAGGGACACATCCTCCTAACAAGGAGAATGGTAACACACATTTGTCTATCAGTCCTGGACTGCACAAAGACTTTTAGTGAAACACAAGGATTTCCTATAATAAACATGAGAGGTGACAGATTCTCTATAAATCTAGTGACTCACATGTGACAACTCCTCAGATTCTGGTAACTTTTTTCCTATTTTCTTCTCCATCCGTTCCAGACTTCATGACGACTTCTCCCGGCCTTGACCCATTTCTGCAGAATTTGCCACTTAGATGTCTTCTGTTGCTCACTTTTCCAACATTTCTACACCTATAAACGAAAACAAAATGATCATGGTGCCACAGACTGTGCCTCTAAATATAATAGCACCAAACACTGCGCCCCTGAATATAATTGTGTCAAACACTGTATAGTAAAGCACCACGTGCACAAAGGCCCCTGTATATAGCGTCGCACACACATCCCCCTGTAGATAGCGTCACACACACATCCCCCTGTATATAGCACCACACACACACACATCCCCCTGTATATAGCGTCACACATCCCTCTGTATATAGCGTCACACACATCCCCCTGTATATAGCATCACACACACATCCCCCTGTATATAGCTGCGTCACACACATCCCCCTGTATATAGCATTACACACACACACAGCCCCTGTATATAACATCACACACAGCCCCCTGTATATAGCATCACACACATCCCCCTGTATATAGCATCACACACACATCCCCCTGTATATAGCATCACACACACATTCCCTGTATATAGCATCACACACACATTCCCTGTATATAGCATCACACACACATTCCCTGTATATAGCATCACACACACACAGCCCCCTGTATATAGCATCACACACACATCCCCCTGTATATAGCATCACACACACATCCCCCTGTATATAGCGTTACACACAGAGCCCCTGTATATAGCATCACACACACAGCCCCCTGTATATAGCATCACACACACAGCCCCCTGTATATAGCGTCACACACACACAGCCCCTGTATATAGCATCACACACACATCCCCCTGTATATAGCGTCCCACACACATCCACCTGTATATAGCATCACACACATCCCCCTGTATATAGCGTTACACACACAGCCCCTGTATTTAGCATCACACACACAGCCCCCTGTATATAGCATCACACACACAGCCCCCTGTATATAGCGTCACACACACACACACAGCCCCTGTATATAGCATCACACACACAGCCCCCTGTATATAGCGTCCCACACACATCCCCCTGTATATAGCGTCCCACACACATCCCCCTGTATATAGCATCACACAGATCCCCCTGTAGATAGCAACACACACACACACACACACACACACGTGATGAAGGGAGGGAGTGAGTTATGGAGGAATGAAGGGAGGGATGAACAGATAGATGGAGGGAGGGAGTGAGTGATGAAGAGATGGGGGTTTGGAAAAGCACTCACCAGCCTGGAGCTCTGTGTAAAAATTTGACTGGTGGGCGGGCCTTCTTCCCTGCAGATATTCTGCTCCTTCACTGTGATAGACAGACCTGATTGGTGGGCGGGGTCACATGGGCACGACGTCATCAAAGGTCCTTTAGCCTTCAATTCGGAGCACATTTATGTAGAGAGGTAACTCTCACTATCCCAGCTAAGCCCGCCCCGAATTGTTCTGCCTGCACCTTCTCTCTGCAGTGACAGTTAGCAGCGCAAGTGCGCTGCATAGTTGCAATGGGCCCCCTGAGTGCCTCGGGCCCCCTGAGTGCCTCGGGCCCCGGGCGGCCGCCCGAAACGCCCATATGATGATCCGCCATTGCCCCTACTGAAGCGAGCTTCAATCACCATAGAACCCTATAGTTTCTCTGCCATCCTCTCCTATGATCTATTTTCAGTAGGGCCTGTATGGACAAGAGAGGCTTTACTTTTTAGGGTATGTTCACACGGCAGCGTCCGTAACGGCGGAAATTACGGGGCTATTTCCAGGAGAAAACAGCCCCGTCATTTCAGCCGTAACGGCATGTGCAGGCGCTTGAACGCCGCGTCCATTACGGACGTAACTGGAGCTGGTTTTCCATGGAGTCCATGGAAAACGGCTCCATTTACGTCTGAAGAAGTGACATGACACTTCTTTGGCGCGTGCGTCTATTTACGCGCCGTCTTCTGACAGCGACGCGTAAATATACGCCTCGTGTGAACAGACAAACGTCAGCCCATTGCTTTCAATGGGCAGATGTTTGTCAACGCTTTCAAGCCGTAATTTCGGACGTAATTCGGGGTTAAAACGCCCGAATTACGTCCGTAAATAGGCCGTTTGAACATACCCTTAGATATCAGCAACCTCTGTGCTATTGTGGATGCAGAACATACAAATTCATCCATGCGCACATCCCCCATTACCATGAATTCAGTGCAACTACCTGTCCTCTAAGGCTGGGTTCACACGACCTATTTTCAGGCGTAAACGAGGCGTTTTACGCCTCGATTTACGCCTGAAAACACGGCTCCAATACGTCGGCAAACATCTGCCCATTCATTTCAATGGGTTTGCCGATGTACTGTGCCGACGACCTGTAATTTTACGCGTCACTGTCAAAAGACGGCGCGTAAAATAACAGCCTCGGCAAAGAAGTGCAGGACACTTCTTTGGACGTAATTGGAGCCGTTTTTCATTGAATCCAATGAAGAACAGCTCCAAATTAAGTCCGTAATTGAGGCCTCGCAAAACGCGAGTACGAGCAATTACGTCTGAAATGACGGAGCTATTTTCTCCTATTTTCTCCTTTCAGACGTAAATGCAGTTATCGTGTGCACATACCCTAATAGATGTTCCACACCACTATGGCTTGTCTCAGTTAGTACTATGATACATGTGCTGCTAGTTGAATCCTCTAGAGTAGGAACTGCTGTCTGCAGTGGCTCTCTGGCTAATAGAAAGGGGTCTAGACTCTATAGCAAGGTACCATGCGAGGGACATATGGACATGGGTTGATCTAATAGGAACACGACAAGAAATGTGAAGATTAGAAATGTTGTCCTCGTTGGGACCCCTCTATTAGCCAGAGTGGAGAGCCACTGCAAAGAGCGGCTTGTACTCTAGAGGACCCAGCGAGACCATGTATTAGATTGTGGCCCATTCATTTGAATGGGAACTATGTAATACCATATTTCTCCTGCAGCAGCCACCTGTAGCTTTCCCTGCTGATAATAGCTGATCACTTGCTACCTATGAAGTTATATTTTTATGAATATTTATTGCTATCTTTGTAGTTTGTAACCCTTGTTTCAGCGTTCGCTTAGCTTGTATTAGAATTCTGTTTTTTACATTCAGTTTTAAATACTGTGGATTTTCCCCGCTGAAGTGAATGGAAAATGCCATTAAAGGCCCCTTTCCCAGCTTGCTTTTCCTGTAAACTTTTTGGAATTTTCTTTAAAAAGTCTAGAAACATTTTATGGAAGTTTTTAATTGATGAGCTGCAAAGACACCAAAATGTGCCCTGTTGGCATACCTTTTTGTAGGATACATTATGAATGCTATTATTTATGCAAAAAAAAAAAACAAAAACATTTTTTTCGTGGAAGTCAAATGATGTGACATGCAAACTTGTTTTCCATACTTATTTTCTGAATTCATCCCCAAAAAGAGGAGTTACCCCTTTATAAATAGAAAACCTTTTGCGAGGTATACAGTTTTTCTTTTAATAATTTCTTTATTTCTTGAATTCCAAATGGGTGAAGTGGAGGACAGAAAGAAAAAATGGGGGTATACAACAGGTAACAAGTTATCTCTGCTGACAAGGACATTAAATACAAAACATATAACTGATACATTCTCGTTACTTTGTGTCAGCATAAAAAGGCTCAATGTCAGTTTATTCTAATATTATAGTAGAGGAAAATTCGCCTTTATGAGTATGATGTGAATTTTACTTATATCTTACGCCTGGTGCTTATAGAAATGTGTCCACACTTCATTCTGCGGAATTGTGGCTATTCTTCCCATATCTTGCCATATTTATGGCCAGTAGACCATCTTATTATTTCACAAATATTGATAGTTAATTTCGCTCATTCTGAAACAGGAAGACTTTGTGTCTTTCAATGTCTGGCAATGAGTGCTTTACCATCATTTTGTAGGTAATGTATAATTGATAAAGTGTCTCATCTAGAATAAGCAGTTTAAGGGCCGGTTCACATCAGCGTTGGCTTTCCGTTCACGGGTTCCGTCGGAGGTTTCCGTCGTGGAACCCCCCAACGGAAAGTCAAACGGAAACCTTAGCTTCAGTTTGCATCACCATTGATATCAGTGGTGACGGAAACATTGCTAATGTTTTACGTTTGTCACCGTCGACTGCGCTATTGATTCCGTCGAAAAAACGGAAACCTGCCGGAACGGTGAAAAACGGAAACCATTTGCAAAATCTAAATTTTTGCCACAAAGAAGTCATTAGTAGTAGATTTATTTTTATACATAGAGGTCCTGAATTCATAATTATAACCGATTATAAATATGACCGGAGACATCCGGATATCTAGCTTGTGCATACCTTTTAACTTTTCAATCACTTCGTAACAATATAACGGGTGGGGGGCGTGGGCTATGAGAGGAGACGGGCAGGTAGTGGGGAACTCCAAGAGAGAGGAGGAGGAGCCGTGTACTAGCAGGGACGACATTCCCTGTCTTTGCTCAGCCAGCACTTCCGTCTATTCAGAGGCACGGCACGTCATCAACTAGGTTTACAGGCAGTGGGCCGGGCGGATGTTTCATGAGCTCTGCCTCTGGTCCCACTGCCTGTAAATCTAGTTTACAGTAGCAGCAAAGTGGATGAGATTTATAAAATCTCATGGCCACGCTGCGTAAAAAAACCGCAGCGTAAACGTTAATAATTCCGCAGCATGTCAATTTATGCTGCGTTTTTGTTAATTTTCCGATGCGGGTTTTCCCCATTTGAATCAATGGGGATGCAAAACCCACAACAGAAAGCCAAGCGTTGCGGATTTTTAACACAGCGTTTCCGCCGCAATAATCGCACCGCCGGAAGAAAAAACATTAACATACTTACCCAGAATGCCCTCCTTCTTCGTGCAGTCCGGCCTCTCTGGATGACGTTGCGTCCCATGTGACCACTGCATCCAATCACAGGCTGCAGCGTCACATAGGCTGAAACATCATCCAGAGAGGCCGGTGCGGACGTCAGGAGGGAGGGGGTAAGTTTAAATGGCTTTCCTCTGCTGCGGAATTTCCGCCCGAGAAATCGCACCACAATGTGGTGTGATTTTTCAGACAGAATGTCCTGCTGGTTACAGGTCACACACGCTGCGTGATTTTTACGCAGCGTATCCGTCCTGTGGGAACCCGGCCTTAGGCTATGTTCCCACACATAAAATACGCTGCAGATTTTCTGCAACAGAAAATCTGCGGTAGAATCTCTAGAAAAACTATGGTAAATCTGTCACAGAAATCCGCACCAAATAGTGAGTTACTGCTGCGGAAACACTGCTTTTTTTCTGCAGTGTTTTTACCTGCAGACTTAAGGCTCATTCACACGAACGTGAATCTCGTCCGTGTGACGGCCGTTATAACAACGGACGTCACACTGACCCATGCATATCAATGGGATAGTTGACACGACCGTCATTTCAACGGAGCGTGTGAACGCTCCGTTGAAAAATTTGAACATGTCCTATTTTAATGCATGTCACGCATCCCTCCATAGACTGTAGTCTGGGGCATCCGTGACCACGCATCCCACCCTGGTCCACCTCGGACGAAGAAAACTGCAGTTTTTCACGTCCGAGGTGGGCTATATTCGTGTAAATGTAGCCGTAGTGTTAAACATTGGTTATAGCAAAATATATGTGCACCTGCGGATTTCCAGTTTCTACTACTTTCCATTACATAAACGCAGTGGCGGATTAAGTAGACCATGGACCCTGGGCTGTTACCCAAACTTGGGCCCCGCTCCAGCACCACCGCCCTGCCGTGCCGTAACTATTTTTAACACTACCTTTTTGGGCAAGCATTAACAAATGGGTGTTATGATTCCCCTTGTCACAGGGCTGTGTCCCTACATACTGACAGTATCACACTGTGCTGGGACACATCCTCCTGACAAGGGGAATTGTCTATCAGTCCTGGACTGCAGAAAGACTTTGTGAAATACAAGGATTTCCTATAATAAACATGTCAGGAAAGGTGACAGATTCTCTATAAATCTAGTGACTCACAGGTGACGACGTCTCAGATTCTAGTAGTTATTTTCCTCTTTTCTTCTCCATCCGGTCGAGAGCTCATGACGACTTCTCCCGGCCATGTCCCATTTCTGCAGAATTTGCCACTCAGATGTCTTCGGCTCCTCACTTTTCCAACATTTCCACACCTATAAACGAAAATAAAGTTATCATGGTGCCACATACTATGCCCCTAAATATAATAGCACCAAACACTGCACACCTGAATATAATACCACACACTGTAAAACACCACATACACACAGCCCCCTGTACATAGTGCCACACACAGCCCCCTGTACATAGTGCCACACACAGCCCGTGTAGATATTACACACCCCCATAGATAGCGCCACACACAGCCCCCTGTAGATATCACACATCCCCCTGCAGAGAGCGTTACGCACAGCCCCCTATAGATAGTGCCATACAGCCCCCCTGTAGAGAGCGCCACACAGCCCTCCCCCTCCTGTAAATAGCGCCAAAAAGTCCCCCGTATAAAGAGCGCCACACACATACCTCTGTGGATAGCGCTACACAGCCCCCCCTTGTATATAGTGCTACACAGCCCTTCCCCTTTGTATATAGTATCACACAGCGCTCCCCCTTTGTATATAGGGCCACACAGCGCTCCCCCCTTGCATATAGGGTCACATAGCGCTCCTCCTTGTATATAGTGTACACAGTGCTCCCCCTTTGTATATAGTGCCACACAGCACTCCCCCCTTCTATATAGTGTCACAGAGCACTCTCCCCCTTTGTATACAGGCCCACACAGCGCTACCCTCCCCCTTGTATATAGGGCCACCCATGGCGGCCGCTTCAGCTGCACGCGTGTGAATCCTCCGGACTAGACGCATGCGCATACCGGCGTGATGCAGTACCTCATCACGCCGACCTGTGCAGGGAGTCTTCCCAGCGCCTTATAGGCTGCAAGCCGAACGTGACCTGCAGCCTATAGTATTCATTTGTATCTAAGTCCTGAGGACTCAGATACAAATGAATGTGGCTGCCGCTAGCACCGGGGCCCCCTTCGGTGCTAGCGATGCCACCGAGCATGAGGGGGCCCATGCGATCATGTGCGGTTTGGCTGACCATGGGCCCCCCGGGAGCCTTGGGCCCCGGGCGGCCGCCCGAACCGCCCTAAAGATGATCTGCCACTGCATAAACACTGTAAAAACCACAAAAACATAAATCTGTTGCAGAATTTCTGCTCCCCATTGAAGCCTATGGGCCAAACACGCAGCATCTGTGGCGTTTATGCTACGTGGGAACCAAGCCTTAGTATTCTCAGCCTTGCTTGGGTGAGCAGTGAGAACTGCTGTGTAGGAGTCCCTATACTCAACTCGACACATAAACCGAGCTGTGTGAACAAAAAATAACAAAGATATGCAGTGAAAAGTGCTGATGGTGGACTCTGATGCTGAAGGATACCTCTGATAGAGTAGATTTCCCTGCCCATCTTTTTCTGTGCCTGCTGCAAAAAATATTGATCTTTCTTTGTTCCTTTTATCTAGGGAGAGTAGTGTAATAAGGCTTACATATGTGGTCCATGTCAGCATGATGTGAATTATATTAAGGTTACATTCACACGGGCGTTGCGCATCTCGAATGTGTAAAACTCTTGTTTTTCACGTCCGAGGTGCATCTGTGCTCTTCGCTGTGGGACACGATATCCCAAATCCCCCATAGACTAGAGTCTATGGAGGGATGCGTGAAGCATGAGAACAACGCAGGTTTTAATACATATCAATAAAAGTTACTTTTTAATTTCTCACTATTCCAGTGAAGTTACTGTGACGATTTGATGCGAGGCAGAGTAATAGTATTTCAAAGTTTTGTAATGTTTTGAGTTTTGCTATTGGAATTTTGCGTTTGTGTTCAGGTTATACAACTCTGAGTAATACTGGCAGGAAAAAAAATCTCTATTTGGTTTGTCTTTAATTTTAGGGATGTAAGTTAGAGCTCTTTGTTTTTTGTCCAGTGACACTAATCTTTTGCAACATTTGTCTGAAAGGACCTGGTGTTTGTATTTTATGAGAAAGCAGAACTTCTCAGAATTGTCATTAAGTAGCTCTTTGAGATCTATTCTTACTTTATTTAGTTCTGTTTTTACTTTTAAGGCTAGGGAAAAGTTATGTACCTTGTTTTAGTTGCTTTGTTTTATCTATGAGTTCTTATAACCTCTGATGATTGATTTATAAGCCTCTTAGATTTTTGGATTGCAAATTCTGTCCTTGTTATTGTCCTACAAATAACTTTGGATGTGTTTTGCTATGTATAGCGTTACTTTTGAGTAGGAGTGTCATGTTGGGTACGTGGACCCACTGGACCGTACCGCCTTGACGGTATGGCAACTGGCAACCAGGACACAGTTCACAGTCTATAGTTCGTATAGTGTACCTGTGGTAGCTCAGACAGTAGCAAGACAGGCTCGGATGGGGCAAAACAGCAGGCAGACAGCAGGCAGGCGCCAGACATGATTTAGCAGGAGAGGCGTGGTACTCAGCACAACACAACTACAGCTCAGCACGGCACTTGACCAGGATAGCACGGGATACAGGTTACAGGCAGAAGGAACGGGAAACACTGGGAACTGGAAAACACTAGGAGACTATTTGCTTAGACAAACTTAAAGGGAATGTGTTGCCAGCAAAACATGTTTTTTTTTTTTTAGTTAAACAATTAGTGTGTAGGTGATTAAACATTGTTCTAATTTTTTTTATTTTTTTCACGAGTCAGGAAATATTATAAATTGGATTCAATTTATAATATTTCCCAGCACTGGTCACTAGATGGAGCAATTCCCAAAATTGCAGCATTGCATGTGGTAAAGCAACCACATTGCTTTATGCTGCAAAATTGGGAAAAAATCCCTCGCTCTAGTGAGCTCTCAGAATCCCCCCTCCTTTATCCTGGCTAGTGCCGGGAGAAACGAGGGGTTTGAACGGTCTAACCTCCTACACTGTGTGTCGCCATTTTTTGAGCTAACACACAGTGTAGAAGGTTTACATACACTAGTAAAACACACTGAAACACGAACATACATAGAAATCACTTACCTGCTCCAGTCGCCGCCGCTCCCTCTGGTCCGTCCGCTCCGTCTGCTGCCGCTGCTCCATGTGCACAAGTCCGGAAGCCGCGACCGCAAGTAGTAATCTTACTGCCCGGCCGCGACTTCCGGTCCACAGGAAAATGGCGCCGGACGGCGCGCGTTTCAAATCGGACTGTGTGGGAGCGGCGCATGCGCCGTTCCCACACACACGGCGTACACCATAGTGGATGGAACGGGCCCCGTTCGCAGTCCCTATGGGACTGGAGCTGCCGTATTCCATGTCTGTATGTGTCGTTAATCGACACATACAGAAATGGAAAAAAAATGGCAGCCCCCATAGGGAAGAAAAAGTGTAAAAATAGAAAAAAGTAACACACAAACACAAATATAAACGTTTTTAATAAAACCCTAACATAAAACTGATATAAAAAAAAATAATTTGGTGACACTGTTCCTTTAAGGTAGGACAACAACGCTCAGGCAAGGCAGGAAGGGGCTGGGCCCCTCTTGGTGTCCAGGGTGCTCATGGGCTTATTTTAACTTCAACTGAGGTGCTGGCCCTTTAAGAGCGGGCATGAGCGTGCGCATACACCCTACGGGACCCAGCTGAGGTAAGCGGAAGTGAGCGCTGGTGTCTCCTGAGGAGGAGGCTGGGGCCAGCGCTCGCAGATCCATGGCTGTGGCCGTCAGGAGGTGAGTGAGCCTGACGGCCCGCGGCCATGGGCATGACAAGAACTTCATTTAATTTTCAGTTAAACAGTTGACTTTTCTTTTGTGATAGCACTATTGTAATAAAAAGTCAAGCATGATCAGTGTGAAGTATTGTGTCATACGCATCTGTGGATACCAAACTAATTAGACAGTGTGGGATAAATATAAAATCTATTCTTGTTACTGCAGAGAAGGAGGAATAGTCTTTTCTTTTCAGATGTATAAATCTCCAATCATCTGTGAATTGTAATTCTACCAGCAATTTTCTAATACTGAATTTTCAGCTTCCTGAATTGAATTGTTGAATTATCATTGGGTGTGTCCAATGGAGGATGAAGAGGGGCATTGAAATCTCCTTCTTGTATCAAATATCCTTCCGAGAAGCACAGTTGGTTTTCAAATATTTGTTGAAAAATCTTTCTTTTGTTTTATGTTTGGGGCATAAACATGGACTTAGGGTTGCGTTAGGTTGCGTTTGAAAACCGCATGGGGTAAACTGCATGCGTTTTTTTGTCTCTTGTAAGGCCTTATTCACACAGACGTGTCTGTTTTGCACGTGGTGCTTTTCTGTTTTCATTCATTCATTTTACTACTGTTGCACGAATCACGCGCGGCACCCGGAAGTGCTTCCGTGTGCCGAGCATGATTTACACGCACCCATTGACTTCAATGGGTGCGTGTAGTGCGAAACACGGCCAAATATAGGACATGTCGTGCGTTTGACGCAGCGGACATACGCTGTGTAAAAACCACTGACAGTCTGAACGGCCCCATTCAGTAACATAGGTCCGTGCGACGCGCGTGTTTTCCACGTGCGTAGCACGGACGTATTATACGTTCGTGTGAATAAGCCCTAATGCTGCAGTTCTGTTGTGTTTTTAAAGGAAATAATTGATGGACATAGTTTTCACCCGTATTGAAGTTGGTTAGGTGCTTCCTGTATATAGTTCATTACAAGGCATTGCAGAACTGTTAGCAAAAACGCACGCAGTTCAGCAACAACATTGGCAGCGTGGTCATTAACTGCATTCGGTCGGGCATTATGAAGATGTTGTTAACTGCACAAAAAACACATTGTAATATAATAGCAGCCGTCTGTCCATAACACAAATTTCACCATTGACTTCTAATGAAAAATTACTTGCTGCAGTTTAAAAACATGACATAAACGCAACGCGACTGCACCGTGTGGCCTTACCCTATGTAGATAGTGTGTTATACAGAATATAAACCGTGATAATAACATCTTTGAAAATGAATGGTACTCTTTTGCTGATAACTATAGAAACCCCTTTGTCTCTTTTAATGGGCGGTGCTGTACCAAAGAGTGAACGTTTTATTCTCAGTCAGTGGTCTGTATGATTTCTTAATGTGTGTCTCTTGAACGGGAGCAATACCTACTATTTTTCCTCTAGGTATTGAAGTATTTATATCCTTTTTTGTGGAATGTTAATACCTTTGAAATTGTACGAGGCAATGTGGAGTTCAGCCATTTCTAATATGTCATGTTCGTTCTAACATAGGTCCATAGATAAAGAAGTATTCGGCACACAAAATGTAGTTTTTAAATTCTTCAGGTTTATTGTATTTGATGCCAGAGGCTTAGTGCGTGCGACGTTTCGGTCAGGAGACCTTCATCAGGCACTATTGGTGTACAAAATTTTACAAGTAAATATATTTGCATCATTTAAATACGTAAACAATCATATATCATGACATAAAGGAAAAGAGAAATGAAACGAAATAAAATAAAAAGATAAAAGTACAAAATAAGGTAAGAACAGATTCATTTCACCAAAATACATACTGCTGATTCTTTGTACGATCTCTATGAGATATTCTGCCGTTTATTTCATTATATCTTAGCCTTGAATATGGATATTGTGCCCAGAGCTAGGATGTCATCCATCCATATACATACATCTATATTTATGTATCCTTCTATACCCAAAAATATGTATATCATGTAAATCTCCACGATGTAGGAACTCTGTATGTATTCTGGTGAAATGAATCTGTTCTTACCTTATTTTGTACTTTTATCTTTTTATTTTATTTCGTTTCATTTCTCTTTTCCTTTATGTCATGATATATGATTGTTTACGTATTTATATGATGCAAATATATTTACTTGTAAAATTTTGTACACCAATAGGGCCTGATGAAGGTCTCCTGACCGAAACGTCGCACGCACTAAGCCTCTGCATCAAATACAATAAACTTGAAGAATTTAAAAACTACATTTTGTGTGCCGAATACTTCTTCAAATACGATTGGGTTGGGACCCTATTCGTGCACCTGCCTTGGTCCAGTGCATTCTGAACCACTACCTACCATAGGGCCATAGGTGTCAGTGCCAGTAGTGTAGTGTAATTGTGAAAAAGGGAAATATAGGAATAGGAAACATGGTTTGCAGCATTGGCAACATTTCAAACAAAGGTTGATAGCTTGGAACTTGAAATCATGCCTTAATGCTGCTAGTCAAAGGGAAGATGAAGATATTTCAACCCCTAACTAATTGATCTAGCATAAAATTACTGTCTCAGTTTGGGGATATGGGTGGCGGACACCGTCAAGAAAGTGGAAGTTAAATTGCCTAAGATTTAAACTGCAATAGTGTCTTTGGAGTACTCCTCCAAGTGTAGTTTGCAAAAGGTAAATATGAAAAACAGGTACCATTCCCTTGATCTCATCAAAGAAGAAGAGAGGAATAAATGAAAGGGAAAATGTAAAGGGGCATGAGAAAAGGATACAAGTGTTTTCTATCCTTAATGGCAGAAGGAGGGAGGAGAAAGCGTCATAATTGTTAGATAATCTCTTGAGAAGGCTCGGTGTAGGTGAAGGTTTTTTTTATCCATTCCTTTGTTTTAGACTTTGTCCAGAGTTCTCATTATATTTGTCTTTTCTGGAGTATTTGTTTGCCCTGGGTAATGGCAGTAGGCCTGGTTGTTCTTCTGTTGATATCCAATCTTGTTTCTGGAGATGGTCTGGGTCCAATTTATTTAGAACGAGAGGAAATCACACAGGGCGGATACGATGCGCAAAGTTACACAGCGTATCCGGCCCGGTGGCCGCAGAGAATTCTGAACGAAAAAAACGCACCAAACTGTGGTGCAGATTTTCGCCCAGAATGTCTGCTGCGGAAAACTAGAGCCTTTAGCCGTCCTGCTAGAAGGCCGGCCTCTTGGGATGATGTTTCATCCCAGGAGACTGCTGCAGCCTGTGATTGGCTGAAGCGGTTGTCACCTGGGATAAACGTCATCCCATGATGACGGTCCTCTGATGTCATCCAGGGCGGGCTCTTGGAAAGACGTTTCATCCCATGTGACCACTGCCACAGCCTGTGATTTTCTGCAGCAGTCACACGGGATGAAACGTCATCCCAGGAGGGCGGCCTGGAGGAAGAAACATGGACTTCTGGATAAGTATAAGATTATTGTTTTTTCTGAGTTACGTTTTTTGCGGCAGTATCGCTGCAATTCCGCTGCAAAAAACGCAACAACTACTATTTGTTGCGGGTTTTATCTCCCCATTGAATTCAAGCAGCATTTACGCAAATACAATTGACATGCTGAGGAATAAAATTCTGCACTGCATGTCAATTTCTGAGCGTTTTTTCCGCTCAATATTTATGCAGCATGTGAATGAGATTTATTTGTTGTATTTCATCCACTATGCTGCTACTGTATTATGCTGCCGATTGAGTTCCGTTGTGGAAAATGTGCAGTATTTAAGTATTTACGCAACCTGTGAACTGATGATAGGGTCTAATTTGGTAAGTGTATTGCCAGATCACAAGGAAACAACCATTTATAAGAGATGTTTTTGTGAGTGGTTGGAGTTGTCTCCTCAGGTCTAGAGTCAGTTTTGATAGATCCTGGTAATCAGTTTCTTTTAGTGTATCGGCTTTTTGAAGGATTTGCTTTTTTACTTTGAAACTTTGTAAGCAGCAGTGACTATCCCTTTGCTTATTTTGGTCTAAACATCATGTGTGCTTTTTCTATAGGTATCTTTTTTGCCTAATAATTAGTTGAAAATTTGACCCAAGATTTACTTGGATTTCTTTAACTGAAACTGTCTCTGGGATGCCTCTTATTCTTAGATTATTTTTACAGTATCTATTTTCTAAGTCATCAATATGTAATTTTTTGAAAAAGGATCTTTGTTTGTCAATAAAAACGTCAAAGATTGTTTGAAGTTTTGAATTACTAGTGAGCAGGTTTCTTCAAAGAAGTTGACCCTGTCGAAGACTGGTTTCCTAACATTTCTTAGTTCAGAGATGTCGGTTTTGACTAAACTGATTTGAATGATCAAGTCATCCATAGTCAACCCAATCTAGCTACCTTAAAGAGGCTCTGTCACCAGATTTTGCAACCCCTATCTGCTATTGCAGCAGATAGGCGCTGCAATGTAGATTACTGTAACGTTTTTATTTTTAAAAAACGAGCATTTTTGGCCAAGTTATGACCATTTTTGTATTTATGCAAATGAGGCTTGCAAAAGTCCAAGTGGGCGTGTTTAAAGTAAAAGTCCAAGTGGGCGTGTATTATGTGCGTACCTCGGGGCGTTTTTACTACTTTTACTAGCTGGGCGTTCTGACGAGAAGTATCATCCACTTCTCTTTAGAACGCCCAGCTTCTGGCAGTGCAGACACAGCCGTGTTCTCGAGAGATCACGCTGTGTCGTCACTCACAGGTCCTGCATCGTGTCGGATGAGCGAGGACACATCGGCACCAGAGGCTACAGTTGATTCTGCAGCAGCATCGGCGTTTGCAGGTAAGTCGATGTAGCTACTTACCTGCAAACGCTGATGCTGCTGCAGAATCAACTGTAGCCTCTGGTGCCGATGTGGCCGACACGATGCAGGACCTGGGGCAGGAAGTGAGTGACGTCACAGTGTGATCTCTCGAGAACACGGCTGTGTCTGCACTGCCAGAAGCTGGGCGTTCTGAAGAGAAGTGGATAATACTTCTCGTCAGAACGCCCAGCTAGTAAAAGTAGTAAAAACGCCCCGATGTACGCACATAATACACGCCCACTTGGACTTTTACTTTAAACACGTCCACTTGGACTTTTGCAAGCCTCATTTGCATAAATACAAAAATGGTCATAACTTGGCCAAAAATGCTCGTTTTTTAAAAATAAAAACGTTACTGTAATCTACATTGCAGCGCCTATCTGCTGCAATAGCAGATAGGGGTTGCAAAATCTGGTGACAGAGCCTCTTTAATAAGACACCCTAAAAATTGAGATCCTCATTATATATGGATATGTACTAATACATTAATACCACTTCTGAGTGTTGTTATACTAGAAACAATAGCGATATGGGGAAACCATCAAACCATCAAATGAGTAAAATAGATTCAATGGCCACAGCTTCAATGGTGCGCCTAGACTGCACAACCTGATGGCAGAGATTTCAGTCAAAAACTTCCTCTGGCTGCTGAAGTAAAGTCTATAACGTTTATATTAGGCCTTTTTTGTTTTTATGATGGTGCTGTAGGACAGGGATTGCTTTGGATTCTGAAGCATGAGCCCGGAGCTGTGTATGAGCAAATCTGTAGCAAGTAAAGGGAAAACATGTCTAATATTGTTTCTTTATTTTGCTTTTATATTTATTTTTCAAAAAGATACATCCGTTGTGTGAATAGTACAAAATATTTGAAAGTCCATGCTTACTATAATAAGTTTTAAATCTTTGCTCAGCGTCCTTTTCATGCCCTTGAATTATGGCACGTCGCAACGTTTCAGGAGTACTCCCTTTCTCAAGCATCAAGGACCCCGGACACATCGCAGCATGCCCTTATCCAAAAGCGTGAAGAGGACGCATTTTATATAAGGTAGCACGGATCTGTTTTGCGAGAGAGTTACTATGGTTACGTCACAGCCAATGTATGGCTGTCACTAACCAGGGGCGAGGTTTCCTATGTTCCCCTACACACGTATCCCGGCAGTGAACTTTGATCGCTACATGGATGCGTTTAGTATATCTCCTGTTGTGAGATATAGGAGGTTAGCTTGGAGTGGGTTGTGGCGGTGACGCACGGCGCGGCCGCCTGCCCAGCCAGTGCATGAACTTTGTTTGTGCGGCTGACTGGCGGTCACAGGGCGGATCGCCGCGTCACAGCAGATACACGCCCCTCTAGATACATCACAGGGAGGTGTGGGAGGTGGGTTGATCTTAGGGGGGTGTGTCAGGAAGTATAAAAAGCAGGGAATCCTTCAGTGTAGTGACGGCACACGCCAGGAACAGGCATCTTTTGTTTACCTCCAACTTGGAAGGCCTAAACTTCTTGCCACTGCAAGAATGTTTTAAACAGGATACCCCTTGCTACTGCAAGCATGCTCAAATTAATGAGCTTTTTTCTTCACATTAACCGACAGCAATACTGATCTTCAGGCAGCTAAACCTCAAATTTGGATGCAGCTGCTGTTTTGACCTATCTCCCCTGAGGAACTGCTTGGTCAGCAAGGAAACGCGTTGGGAGAAATATCTATCATCTACCATCTCAGGAGAAAAACAGTGGCGTAACTACCGCCGTAGCAACAGTAGCGGCATGATGGGGCCCGTGTTGCCCGCCGGCACGGGCCCCCACCACGGTTGGAGGCTCCGCTAGCAGCCGCTATGGCTGCTACAGCGGGACACCACTGAACACTACGGCAGAGCAGGGAGGTATCTCCCCACTCTGCCATTAACTGGTTCCCGACCGCTGGCTGTATTTTTACGGCCAGCGGTCAGGGTCCTTAAAACCCGAGCCATAGACTTTCTACGGCTCGGGTTTTAACTTGCTGCCCGCGCGATCGGGCAGCTGAATGTCGGGTCTCCGGCTGTCAGTGACTGCCGGGGACCCTGAGGAGAGGATAGAAGCAGCTTTCGCTGCTTCTGTCTTCTCTGATCACTTGTACACAGCGCTGAATGCGCGCTGTGTATAGGAATAGAGACAGCAGCAGCGGTGCTGTCTCTATTCCTCCCGGTGATCATGTGACTGGTCACATGATCGCCGGGTGCCGTTAGTGGCAGGCTGCTGCTGGGTCTTACTAGACCCAGCACAGCCCTATTAGTGACAATCGTCACTATGAGAGGGCTGATTTCCCCTGTAACTGGGGCTGCTGTGCAGCTCCAGTTACAGTGGAAAAACATGGTGTAAAAGAAAGACAAAATATATATAAAGTTCCCCAAAGGTCTTTTTTGACCTTTGGGGGACAGACCATAGTAATAAAAAAATAATAAAGTAAAGTGCAAAAAAATGTTTCATAATAAATACACATAAAATACCCACCCCAAAAAAAAAACGTTCCCCCCGCCAATCATTGTTGTAACGCTAGCGCTGACCCAATTACCCTAATATAGACATGTAATATATAAAAATTTACGGTAGACAATGACGATCACAAATAAAAGGTCTATTTTAGGGTAAAACTATGTTATTACCAAAAGAAAAATAGCTGAAATGTAAAAAAGCTTATTTTTTTACTATTATTTTCAAACTTTATGAATAAAAATTCTAAAATAGCAAAAAAGGTGTGTATAAAAATGATGAAAAAAGAAACCTGCATTATCTACGGAAAAAAACGTCGCAAAAATCACGTCGTTAGCCCAACAAATAAAAAAGTTATAGCCATTTAACTAACACGTGCTAAAAATGGCTAAACGGTGTCTGGTCCTGAAGGCGCAAAATAGAGCAAAAGACATGTATCCCCTCTCCACAGGATAGGGGATACATGTGTGATCGCTGGCAGGGATAGGGAGAACGGGGGACTGAAAGTCCCCTGAAGTTCTCCATCACAAACCTCGGACTTCCGGGGTCTGTGTCGGCAGCTCCGTAGAAATGAATGGAGCGCCGGTCGTGCTTGTGCGCATGCGTGACCAGCGCTCCTTTCATTTTTATTGAGCTGCACAGATGCCGGAAGTCAGAGGTTTGTCATGGAGAAGTTCAGGGGACTTTCAGTCCCCTGTTCTCCCTATCGCTGCCAGCGATCACTCATGCATCCCCTATCCTGTGGAGAGGGGATACATGTATTTTGTAGGACACACTGTAGGTCGCATTTTTTTGGGAGGGGGGACGCTGTATGGCGTTCCCTACAGGGGGGGAACACTGTATGGCGTTCCCTACAGGGGGGGTGGCTGTATGGCGTTCCCTACAGGGGGGAGCTGTATGGCGTTCCCTACAGGGGGGGGGCTGTATGGTGTTCTAAACAGGGGGGGCTGTATGGCGTTCCCTACAGGGGGGGGCTGTATGGCGTTCTCTACAGGGGGGGGCTGTATGGCGTTCTCTGCAGGGGGGCTGTATGGCGTTATCTACAGGGGGGCTGTATGGCGTTCTCTATAGGGGGGCTGTATGGCGTTCTCTACAGGGGGATGTATGGCGCTATCTACAGAGGGGGGGCTGTATGGCGTTATCTACAGCGGGGGGCTGTAAAAAAGGCACTATCTACAAGGGGGGGGTTGTGTGACACCCAGGGGAGGGGGGGCCCCGGTCAAAAGTTTGCTATGGGGCCCAGTCTTTCCTAGTTACGCCCCTGGAGAAACCATATAACTATCCTCGAACACATTGACCAAGAGGACTACCAACTGAAAATAAGGGGTAGGAGGGCAATTGCCCCAGGTCTTTTACTTCACCTGTATATGTGGTACTTGCAAGAGGAAAGGATCTTGGATAAACCTCCTGATGAAAGTAATCATAATACATTGTAATATTAGGAAACCTTATCAAGGCGGACTGATTTTTTGCTGTCTTCAGAAGTTTTTGATTTTGATATAAATCACTGAATATACATGAGAATCGGCATGCAGTATTGGCATATGATATCCTTACTTTTTGATATATGTGTAATGACAGGGGGGTGGGGAAACAGACAGTGAGCCCTAATCTACCCACCACTCAGTCCCTGCCTACTTGCAACGACCCGCCCTAGGCGACGGGGTACAACTGAGCGACAGTCCCTACGCTCAGTAGGTGCACGACAGACAAACAGACAAGGGGACACAAGCAAAGGGAAATGGGGCAGTTGTCTACGGCAACACCGTGAGCAACAAGAGAGGTGAACGAGCCGAGTCAAATCAGGAATGTACGAGGTACCAAACGCAGAGCAGGAGAGTAGTCAGTAAGCCAGGGTCAGTGTGAAGCAAGGTCAAATAGCTAGAAGCTGCAGCAAGGCCAGGAAACCACACGAGAAGAATCACAAGCAAAGGAGGAACAGGAAAGGCAGGTATAAATAGACAGAGGGCGGGAGCTAGCTCCGTCTGGCCAGGCTGCGATAGGCTTTCCCACTCCTAAGCCTGCCATCCTGAATGGTGGAAGATGGAGTCAGTCTCAGAGACATAGAACCAGGTGCAGACTGATTACCCATGGGCGTATACACAGAAGTTGTGCCTGGCAGATCCTTTACAGTACCCCCCCTTTTATGAGGGGCCACCGGACCCTTTCTAAGTGGACCTGGTTTATTGGGGAAACGAAGGTGGAACTTCCTGACCAATACCCCAGCGTGAACATCCCGGGCGGGTACCCAAGTCCTCTCCTCAGGCCCGTATCCTCTCCAATGGACCAGGTACTGGAGGGAGCCTTGGACCATCTTGCTGTCCACAATCTTGGCCACCTCGAATTCCACCCCCTCAGGGGTGAGAACGGGAACAGGAGGTTTCCTCGAGGGAGCCAAGGACGGGGAGCAGCGTTTAAGGAGGGAGGCATGAAACACGTCGTGTATACGAAAAGATGGGGGCAACTCCAGTCGGAAGGAGACAGGATTGAGGACTTCAATGACCTTATACGGCCCTATAAACCGGGGAGCAAACTACTTGGACGGGACCTTAAGGCGCAAGTTCTTAGACGATAACCACACCAGATCCCCGAGCATAAACAAGGGGTTAGCAGAACGTCTTCTATCAGCCTGAGTTTTTTGTATGCTCTGGGACGCCTCTAGGTTCTTCTGAACCTGGGCCCAGACTGTGCACAGTTCCCGATGAACGACCTCTACCTCGGGATTGTTGGAACTACCAGGTGAAACGGAGGAGAACCGTGGATTAAACCCAAAATTACAGAAAAAGGGGGAGACTCCTGACGAGTTACTGACCCGGTTATTAAGGGAAAATTCAGCGAGGGGAATGAATGAGACCAAATCATATTGACAGTCAGAGATAAAACACCTTAAATATTGTTCTAGAGACTGATTAGTCCTCTCGGTTTGGCCATTAGTTTCAGGATGGAAGGCAGAGTAGAAGGACAGATCAATCTCCAACTTTTTACAGAAGGCCCTCCAAAACAATGAAACAAATTGTACCCCTCTGTCCGAAACAATATTGACAGGGACCCCATGGAGACGCAGGATGTGTTTGACAAACAAGGTAGCTAACGTCTTAGCATTGGGTAGTTTCTTGAGGGGCACAAAGTGGCACATCTTACTGAAGCGGTCTACTACAACCCACACCACCGACTTGCCTTGAGATGGAGGCAAATCGGTGATAAAATCCATGGAGATATGGGTCCAAGGTCTCTGGGGAATGGGCAAAGAACGTAGTAAGCCCGCTGGTCGGGACCTGGGAGTCTTGGACCTAGCACAAACCTCACAAGCGGCGACGTAGTCCTTAACGTCTTTAGGCAACCCAGGCCACCAATAGTTTCTGGCAATGAGGTGTTTGGTACCCAGGATGCCTGGATGACCAGATAGTGCGGAGTCATGATTTTCCCTAAGTACCCTTAGCCGGAATTGCAGGGGAACAAACAGCTTGTTCTCAGGAAGGTTCCCGGGAGCTGAACCTTGATCAGCCGCAATTTCAGAGACTAAATCAGAATCAATAGAAGAAACGACTATACCAGGAAGCAAAATACAAGCAGGATCTTCCTCTGAAGGAGGGCTGGCCATGAAGCTACGCGACAGTGCATCGGCCTTAATATTTTTAGACCCAGCCCTATAGGTAAGCAAAAAGTTGAATCTGGTAAAAAATAGCGCCCATCGAGCTTGTCTCGGGTTTAGCCTCCGGGCAGATTCTAGGAAAACCAGATTCTTGTGGTCGGTAAGGACCGTTACCTGGTGCCTAGCCCCCTCCAGGAAGTGGCGCCACTCTTCAAATGCCCATTTAATGGCTAAGAGTTCGCGGTTGCCAATATCATAGTTACTCTCAGTGGGCGAGAACTTCCTGGAGAAGTAGGCACAGGGACGGAGATGGGTGAGGGACCTGGTACCCTGGGACAAGACAGCTCCCACTCCCACCTCGGATGCGTCAACTTCCACGATAAATGGCTCCATTTGGTTGGGCTGGACCAGCACCGGGGCAGAGATAAAGCACTTCTTAAGGACCTCAAAAGCCTGGACAGCATCAGGAGGCCAGTGGAGGAGATCAGCACCTTTGCGAGTGAGGTCCGTAAGAGGCTTAGCGATGACCGAGAAGTTAGCAATAAATCTCCTGTAATAATTAGAGAACCCCAAGAAACACTGTAACGCCTTCAGGGAGGCAGGTTGGACCCATTCTGCCACAGCCTGGACCTTGGCGGGGTCCATGCGGAATTCATGAGGAGTGAGGATTTGACCCAAAAATGGTATCTCTTGCACCCCAAACACACATTTTTCGGTCTTAGCAAACAGTTTGTTTTCCCGAAGGACCTGGAGCACCTTCCTGACATGCTCAATGTGGGAGGACAAGTCCTTGGAAAACACAAGTATGTCATCAAGGTACACTACAAGAAATACCCCTAGGTAATCTCTTAAAATCTCATTTATGAAATTCTGGAAGACCGCGGGGGCATTACACAACCCAAAGGGCATGAGGAGGTATTCGAAATGACCTTCGGGCGTGTTAAACGCCGTCTTCCACTCATCCCCCTCTTTGATTCGGATAAGGTTATACGCCCCCCGTAGATCAAACTTAGAGAACCATTGGGCCCCCTGAACTTGATTAAAGAGATCAGGAATCAAAGGAAGGGGATACTGGTTCCTTACAGTGACCTTATTCAAGTTACGGTAGTCAATGCATGGCCTAAGACCACCATCCTTCTTCCCTACGAAGAAGAAGCCAGCACCTTCCGGAGAAGTAGAGGGGCGAATGTAACCCTTGGCCAGGCATTCCTGGATATACTCTCTCATGGCTTCACGTTCGGGACAAGAAAGATTAAATATCCTACCCTTAGGGAGCTTAGCTCCTGGTACCAAATCGATAGCGCAATCGTATTCTCTATGAGGAGGTAACACTTCGGAGGCCTCCTTAGAGAAAACATCAGCGAAGTCCTGAACAAACTCAGGTAGCGTGTTCACCTCCTCAGGGGGAGAAATAAAATTAACAGAAAAACATGACGTCAAGCATTCATTACCCCATTTGGTAAGCTCCCCAGTATTCCAGTCAAACGTGGGATTATGCAACTGCAACCAGGGAAGGCCTAAGACCAAATCGGACGATAATCCCTGCATCAACAGTACAGAGCACTGCTCCAAATGCATGGAGCCAACAAGGAGTTCAAAAACAGGGGTATGCTGAGTAAAATAATCATTAGCGAGAGGAGTGGAGTCGATACCCACTACCGGGACAGGTTTAAACAAATCAATCAAAGGCATAGCTAGAGAAATAGCAAATTCCACAGACATGATATTAGCAGAAGACCCTGAATCCACGAAGGCACTACCGGTAGCAGACCTACCACCAAAAGAGACCTGAAAGGGAAGCAAGATTTTATTACGTTTCATATTTACGGGAAATACCTGTGTGCCCAAGTGACCTCCCCGATGATCACTTAGGCGCGGAAGTTTTCCGGCTGCTTATTCTTACGCCTAGGACAGGTGTTCACTTGATGCTTGTCATCCCCACAATAGAAGCAGAGACCATTCTTCCTGCGGAACTCTCTACGTTGTCGGGGGGACACGGAGGCCCCAAGTTGCATAGGTACCTCCGAGTCTTCCGTGGAAGAGCGAAGCAACGGGACCTCGGGAGGCATCATGGGGGAGTCAGAGGGGAAAACACAAAAACTTTCAAGTTGTCGTTCCCTGAGACGTCGGTCAAGTCGTACCGCTAAAGCCATAACCTGGTCTAAGGAGTCAGGACAGGGATAGCTAACTAGCAGGTCTTTCAGGGCGTTCGACAGACCCAACCTAAACTGGCACCTTAAGGCAGGGTCATTCCACCGAGAAGCTATACACCACTTCCTAAAGTCAGAACAATACTCCTCCACAGGTCTCTTACCCTGACGTAAGGTCACCAGCTGACTCTCGGCAAAGGCAGTCCTGTCAGTCTCGTCATAAATGAGTCCGAGAGCAGAAAAGAAAAGATCAACGGAGGAAAGTTCAGGGGCGTCAGGAGCCAAGGAGAAGGCCCATTCTTGGGGCCCTTCCTGGAGCCGGGACATAATTATACCCACCCGCTGGCTCTCAGAACCTGAGGAGTGGGGCTTTAAGCGAAAGTAGAGCTTATAACTCTCCCGAAAGGAGAGAAAAGTCCTTCGGTCCCCTGAGAACCGGTCAGGCAACTTGAGGTGGGGTTCAAGAGGTGAGGTGAGGGGCACTACCATGGTAGCGTCAGGCTGGTTGACCCTCTGAGCCAGGGCCTGGACCTGTAGGGAGAGACCCTGCATTTGCTGAGCCAGGGTCTCAAGGGGGTCCATAGTAGAGTGAGGGACCAGTGTAGCCTAGGTATATGGGCTTGTGATTATGTAATGACAGGGGGGTGGGGAAACAGACAGTGAGCCCTAATCTTCCCACCACTCAGTCCCTGCCTACTTGCAACGACCCGCCCTAGGCGACGGGGTACAACTGTCCTTACGCTCAGTAGGTGCACGACAGACAAACAGACAAGGGGACACAAGCAAAGGGAAATGGGGCAGTTGCCCACGGCAACACCGTGAGCAACAAGAGAGGTGAATGAGCCGAGTCAAACCAGGAGTGTACGAGGTACCAAACGCAGAGCAGGAGAGTAGTCAGTAAGCCAGGGTCAGTGTGAAGCAAGGTCAAATAGCTAGAAGCTACAGCAAGGCCAGGAAACCACACGAGAAGAATCACAAGCAAAGGAGGAACAGGAAAGGCAGGTATAAATAGACAGAGGGCGGGAGCTAGCTCCGTCTGGCCAGGCTGCGATAGGCTCTCCCACTCCTAAGCCTGCCATCCTGAGTGGTGGAAGATGGAGTCAGTCTCAGAGACATAGAACCAGGTGCAGACTGATTACCCATGGGCGTATACACAGAAGTTGTGCCTGGCAGATCCTTTACAATATGTTTGTTATCCATTTTAAACAAGCTCAGTAAAAGTTATATTTTATTACTCCGGATCTATCTTCATTTCTTTCAATATTACGGAGAACGAATTTATCTCTATCCAGGTGGGGGATATACAACACCACGAATACATCATTGTACCTTAATAAGACACCCTAAAAATTGAGATCCTCATTATGTATGGATATGTACTAATACATTAATACCACTTCTGAGTGTTGTTATACTAGAAACAATAGCGATATGGGGAAACCATCAAACCATCAAATAGGTAAAATAGCTTCAATGGCCACAGCTTCAATGGTGCGCCTAGACTGCACAACGTGATGGCAGAGATTTCAGTCAAAAACTTCCTCTGGCTGCTGAAGTAAAGTCTCAGTTTGAATTAGGCCTTTTTTGTTTTTCTGATGGTGCTGTAGGACAGGGATTGCTTTGGATTCTGAAGCTTGAGCCCGGAGCTGTGTATGAGAAAATCTGTAGCAAGTAAAGGGAAAACACGTGTAATATTGTTTCTTTATTTTGCTTTTATATTTATTTTTCAAAAAGATACATCCGTTGTGTGAATAGTACAAA
Source organism: Rhinoderma darwinii (assembly GCF_050947455.1). Classification (NCBI taxonomy): domain Eukaryota; kingdom Metazoa; phylum Chordata; class Amphibia; order Anura; family Rhinodermatidae; genus Rhinoderma; species Rhinoderma darwinii. The sequence goes on along the minus strand of NC_134688.1, from coordinate 188,626,575 downwards.
ATATTTGAAAGTCCATGCTTACTATAATAAGTTTTAAATCTTTGCTCAGCGTCCTTTTCATGCCCTTGAATTATGGCACGTCACAACGTTTCAGGAGTACTCCCTTTCTTAAGCATCAAGGACCCCGGACACATCGCAGCATGCCCTTATCCAAATGCGTGAAGAGGACGCATTTTATACAATGTGTCAATAATGCTCCACCAGAACACACTGTGTGAACGAGACCTGGTTGCCATTTTTGCATTCCTTATTACTATTTTGATAAAACAGATCCTGACTCATCCTAAACAGAGGTCAAGTACAAATGAAAGGTTTACACTTATTCTGTGCATAATTATTTTTTTACCCATATTACATTGTATATATGCTAATATTCAGCTATTACTAATTTACCATAACTGCGCTGGTATTTTTGAAAGTCACCAAGCAATGTAAAGCTATTGATACAAAAAGACTTTGATATGAAATGCACAGAAGTATGAAAAGTTGTCCATATTTTCACTTTGTTTTTTACAGGAGCTATTGCTGCATATAACACTGGTCCGGATAGGGTTAAGAACTTGAATGATGTTGACGCATATACAACCGGAAAAGACTATGCCAACGATGTTGTTGCTCGTGCACAGTTTTACAGGACTCGTGGTTACTAAATTATGCCAGTTTGATTTGCTGGCATCTTTTATACACTAATCAATACCATAGATTCTAATGATAAAGTTTTAAAAAAAACTTTGACAATATAGTACTCAATTCGTATTTTGAATGCAGCATAATATATTCTACAAATAAAATGTATCACTTTTAAAGGCAATAGAAATTATTATTATTCTTTTTATTTGTGTTTTTGTGTGTGTTTTTAGTGTTTTAATTGAAACAGTATATATGTGATTTCACCCTGCGTCTGGTTTCAAATGGCTGTAATGTGGCCGCATTTTAGCATCTGTATTATGGGCGCCATACCTGAACCTCCCGCGGTTGTACTGAATCGAAATTAGACCACCACAGGACCTCATGGTGGTTCTGTCCAGTAGAACTGCTGAAATTCTGGGTTTTGCTAACTCGTAATACAGATGCTAGAATGTGGCCACGTTCACAATACAGCAATCTGAAACTGGCCTTAAAGGCATTCTCTAAACAGAACCGTAATTACTTTGACTACAGACGCGCATTCAATTTTCACATGTGCACATTACCCAAATTTAAGCTGTCCATATACTGAATATATGAAAAAAATTAGGAAGCCAATAATAATTACAACAAACATAGTGTTAAAGAGGTTTTCCCATCGTGGACATTTATTGCACTGACCCCTCCTGGAAACCCTCCGATCTTGTGTTTTGGGAAAATGAATTAAGAATATCTCTCTCAGAGGAGGACTGTAAAAAGATTTTAAGGAATTATCATGGTTTTTACAGAATTTTGAATCTACAAGAAAACCATTGCAAACTCTTGTCTCGTGGTACAAAACACCCGAGTTCCTTTTCTCACATGGTCTGTCATCATCCCAGCTGTGTTGGTGGTGCTTTAAAGACACAGGTTCGCTATCCCACACTTGGTGGTCTTGTTCATTAATCAAGCCCTTTTGGGCAGAGGTTGGGAAGCAGGATGCTTTAGTTTGTAATGACAATATCCACCTATCTCTGGAATTTATAGCTTTGGCCAGGAGTTCTACTGCTTTAACACCCTCTAAACATTGCCTTAATTTCTGTTGCCAAGGCACTAGTAGCACTAATCTGGATAGTAGTTTAGAGCTATATAAGTCAAACTAATTTTGACAGGTGCTGTGGGTTAGCCACACCACAAACTTTGATCTTTGTAATTGAACCGCGCCGAGGCCACGTCCTTCCACATCCGGTTTAATGAATGCCCCTGGCTCTTCCAGATCCATCGCACAGCCCCTTCCTTTTCCGACTCACCATTTTTTCCCGCCTCTTCTGGTACCGCCATTTGGGTTCCGTCTTATTGTTTTTTCCCGCCCCTTCCAGTATCGCTTCATATGACGTGCACGTAAAATGATTGTGATTGGTGCGTACTGTGATGTGGGTGTGTCCATGCACGTAGAAGGATTGTGATTGGTGCTCGCTGTAACCATGATGCGACTTGTGCGTACTGCGATTGTAATTGAATCACTAGTTGAGCAATTCCCCAGAGTGCAAGTTATAGAATTTCTCTGTAAGCAATTCTCCAATTTCAGCTGGAGACTGTCTGGATAAAGCATGCAGATAATCCGCTACCTCAAGTCCGTCACTACTCTGATCAGCAGAGTCTAAGGCTACTCTATGGTTTTCACTATAGCCCACCGCAAGGCAGGTTGGATTTGGCTGCATAGATCCCAGGTTGCATTAACAGAATATGGTGTTGGACAGGAGGTGCAATGCAGGCAATACCAGAACAGAAACCAGACAGACAGAGGGTAAATAGCAAACAGAGTACACAAGCAGGACAAACTGTAAGTCCAAATCAGAAAGCAGAAGCATACCAGGAGTAGCAGAGGTCAAAACCTGCCGAGAGCAGAATGTCAAAATCACTGAGCTAAAGGGTTAATATAAAGACAAAGCCCAGGTCCAGTTCCAATAATACAAATAGTCAGGTGATACAGGGTGTAGCCAGGAGCTTGATCAGAAAGTTGCATACACAAAGAAATTCACAAGCAACAATAATTCTGGTAAGTTCTTTCAAATACTCCACCCTACAATCTGATAGGAAGAAGACAGAGAAATGAGATTGACACAAACCAGAACCACCCAGAAGCTAGGCTAGTAGTCATGACAATCTTAAAGAGACGGACGTTTCCTAGCAGCGATGTGGGAGTGTTCATTGAACAAAAACATGCCCTGACATGTCTGGGATGTGTCCAAACATGTTTTCTGAAATTATAAGGGTTTGTCCACTCGTAATGGAATTGCTGCAGAAAATTTCTGCAGCAATTCCGTTGAAAGTAGCAGACATTCTGCTGCAGAAAAACGCACTATTTCCTGCAGAAAATGGTGTGTATTTTGCTGCGTTTTCATTAATGCTGGTAGATGGTGACATCTCCTCTGAAAAACGCAAAAATCCAGCCCACTTTCCGCAGCAGGAATTGACATGCTGCGGTATGAAAAATACGTTTCCCCATTGAAATAAATGGGGAGGTAAAACCCACAAATACTAAACGTTGCGATTTTTGTAGCGGAAAAGCTGCAATTCCACCGCAAAAAATTGCAACTCTAAAAAATGAAACGGTATAAAATAAATAAAAAGATTTATACTTACAACCTGGGCGTTCTCATAGCGACGGGTTCTTTTGTTGTCGTTCAGGGCAGCCTCCTGGAATGACGTTTCATCTTATGTGACTGTTGTAGCCAATCACAGGCTGCAGCTTCAAACCAGGAGGCCGGACCGTAAGGAAGACAGAGGGACGCGTTGCCATGACTAAGGAAAACAGAGGTAAGTTTTTTACACAGCAATTCCGCTGCGTGTGGACAAGCCCTAGGTGTGCATGTGCGCATTACAGGGTTATATTTGCATAATGATTGTAAACATGCCCTGACATGTCTGGGATGTGTCCACACATGTTTCCTGAAATTATAAGTATGCTTGTGCGCAAGACATGGGTATATTTGGACACATTATTCACACATTATTTCAATAAAAGCACAATTTGTTATTTTTGTATAAACAGAAAACTGAGTATATTTATTATTAAAAAATGTTTTCAAAAGTTTACCTGGGGAATTCGAAGCCTTCGCCAGCATAAATCATATATAACAAATGCTGATTGGATTTGAAGTCCAATGCCTTTGACCACACGGCCACCCTGGTATAGGATGGATGTTGTGGAGGTAGAATGATACCAAGAAGTGTATTAAGGGGATGATTGAGATGCTACATTAGTTCAGGCTTAGCTAACATTGCGAAGAAAAGATCCTCCAAGATCCAGAAATTATATTAGACCTTCAACCAGACCCCTAAATAATATCAGACTCTAGACCAGACCCCAAAATGAATTGAGACCCTAGACCCCAAAATGAATTGAGACCACAGAACAGACCCCTAAATTAATTTAGACCCAAGACCAGACCTCAAAATTCATACTGTGATACTGTTTGCTTGGTCCTGTATCTAATCCTCTCATGTGTGATACTGTCTGCTGGGCCCTGTATCTAAGCCTATGATGCATGATACTGCCTGCTTGGCCCTGTATCTAAGCCTATCATGCATGATACTGTCTGCTGAGTCCTGTATCTAAGCCTGTCATGTGTGATGCCAGACTGCTGTATCTAAGCCTATCATGTGTGATGCTGGACTGCTGTATCTAAGCCCATCATGTGTGATACTGCATGCTGGACTGCTGTATCTAATTCTATGTTGTCTGATACTGTCTGCTGAGCTGCTGCATCTAATCCTATCCAGTGACGGAGCTATAGGAGTCACAGTTTTATAGATATGCTGTATATACAGTGAAGGAAATAAGTATTTGATCCCTTGCTGATTTTGTAAGTTTCCCCACTGTCAAAGACATGAACAGTCTAGAATTTTTAGGCTAGGTTAATTTTACCAGTGAGAGATAGATTATATATATATAAAAAAAAAAAGAAAATCACATTGTCAAAATTCTATATATTTATTTGCATTGTGCACAGAGAAATAAGTATTTGATCCCCTACCAACCATTAAGAGTTCAGCCTCCTCCAGACCAGTTACACACTCCAAATCAACTTGGTGCCTGCATTAAAGACAGCTGTCTTAAATGGTCACCTGTATAAAAGACTCCTGTCCACAGACTCAATTAATCAGTCTGACTCTAACCTCTACAACATGGGCAAGACCAAAGAGCTTTCTAAGGAAGATCATAGACCTGCACAAGGCTGGAATGGGCTACAAAACCATAAGTAAGACGCTGGGTGAGAAGGAAACAACTGTTGGTGCAGTTGAAAAACGGCTCCAATTACGTCCCAAGAAGTGTCCTGCACTTCTTTGACGAGGCTGTTATTTTACGCGTCATCTTTTGACAGCGACGTGTAAAATGACAGGTCGTCGGCACAGTACATCCCCATTGAAAGTAATGGGCAGATGTTTGCCGACGTATTGGAGCCGTCTTTTCAGGCGTAATTCGAGGCGTAAAACGCCTCCATTACGCTTGAACATAGGTTGTGTGAAACCAGCCTTAGGGTTAATCAGGTAAAGGATTAACAGTGGGAAGGGTTGTCAGCAAGAGGTTAACTCAGGGACTGCAAGGGCTAACTTCAGGGACTTCAGGGACAGTAAGGGTTAATACAGGGACTCAGGGGCACTAAGGGTTACTCAGAGAAGCAAGGGTTAACTTAGGGACAGTAAGGGTTAACACAGAGACTCAGGGGCACCAAGGGTTACTCAGGGAAGCAAGGGTTAACTTAGGGACAGTACTCAGGGAGAGCAAATAATTAACTTCAGGGACAGAAGGAGGAGACAGGGAGAGAGAGGGTTAAGTGTAGCTGTTGCTACACTTGATACTTAGCGTGTAGTTGGTGGAGCAGAAGCAGGAGACGGATCAGGTCAGGACACTGCAGGACATGTGAGGCAGGCAGGTCCCAGCTGCTCCTCGATGGTGGAGTGGTGAGGTGGTCTTCAGCTGCTGAGCGTACCGACGCAGGGCTATTTAACTCTGCCGGTGCACTCGCATCGGGGGACGAGTGGCGCTCGCCCCCGGCTGGCATGGGTCGGCATGGTGATAATGTATTACCAGCGGACACATGAGCGGCCGCGCGTAATTCCGCATGTGCGCGGGATATTTGAAATGGGGACAGGAGATCAAACTATCTCCTGTCTCCATGATTTCCAAACAAAGCAGGGCAATGCTAATTGTCCTGCTTTGTTTACCACCGTATTCATGACCAGGGCTGTGTTTCTACAGCCCTGGCTCATGAGACATTATATGTATTATATATGTTCATAAATACGGACACTTCCCTTTACAAAACGCCAGAATAGCAGTTTATTTGGTCACCGTAGCGGTAATTTTTTTTAAATAAAAAGTGATCAAAAAGTCATACAGTGAAGGAAATAAGTATTTGATCCCTTGCTGATTTTGTAAGTTTGCCCACTGTCAAAGTCATGAACAGTCTAGAATTTTTAGGCTAGGTTAATTTTACCAGTCAGAGATAGATTATATATATATATATATATATATATATATATATATATATATATATATATATATATATATAAAAAAGAAAATCACATAGTCAAAATTATATATATTCATTTGCATTGTGCACAGAGAAATAGGTATTTGATCCCCTACCAACCATTAAGAGTTCAGCCTCCTCCAGACCAGTTACACGCTCCAAATCAACTTGGTGCCTGCATTAAAGACAGTTTTTTAAAATGGTCACCTGTATAAAAGACTCCTGTCCACAGACTCAACTAATCAGTCTGACTCTAACCTCTACAACATGGGCAAGACCAAAGAGCATTCTAAGGATGTTAGGGACAAGATCATAGACCTGCACAAGGCTGGAATGGGCTACAAAACCATAAGTAAGACGCTGGGTGAGAAGGAGACAACTGTTGGTGCAATAGTAAGAAAATGGAAGACATACAAAATGACTGTCAATCGACATCGATCTGGGGCTCCATGCAAAATCTCACCTCATGGGGTATCCTTGATCCTGAGGAAGGTGAGAGCTCAGCTGAAAACTTCACGGGGGGAACTTGTTAATGATCTCAAGGCAGCTGGGACCACAGTCACCAAGAAAACCATTGGTAACACATTATGCCGTAATGGATTCAAATCCTGCAGTGCCGCAAGGTCCCCCTGCTCAAGAAGGCACATGTACAGGCCCGTCTGAAGTTTGCAAATGAACATCTGGATGATTCTGAGAGTGATTGGGAGAAGGTGCTGTGGTCAGATGAGACTAAAATTGAGCTCTTTAGCATTAACTCAACTCGCCGTGTTTGGAGGAAGAGAAATGCTGCCTATGACCCAAAGAACACCGTCCCCACTGTCAAGCATGGAGGTGGAAACATTATGTTTTGGGGGTGTTTCTCTGCTAAGGGCACAGGACTACTTCACCGCATCAATGGGAGAATGGATGGAGCCATGTACCGTCAAATCCTGAGTGACAACCTCCTTCCCTCCACCAGGACATTAAAAATGGCTCATGGCTGGGTCTTCCAGCACGACAATGACCCGAAACATACAGCCAAGGCAACAAAGGAGTGGCTCAAAAAGAAGCACATTAGGGTCATGGAGTGGCCTAGCCAGTCTCCAGACCTTAATCCCATCGAAAACTTATGGAGGTAGCTGAAGATCCGAGTTGCCAAGCGACAGCCTCAAAATCTAAATGATTTACAGATGATCTGCAAAGAGGAGTGGGCCAAAATTCCATCTAACATGTGTGCAAACCTCATCATCAACTACAAAAAAAGTCTGACTGCTGTGCTTACCAACAAGGGTTTTGCCACCAAGTATTAAGTCTTGTTTGCCAAAGGGATCAAATACTTATTTCTCTGTGCACAATGCAAATAAATATATATAATTTTGACAATGTGATTTATTTTATTTTTTTATATATAATCTATCTCTCACTGGTAAAATTAACCTAGCCTAAAAATTCTAGACTGTTGACGTCTTTGACAGTGGGCAAACTTACAAAATCAGCAAGGGATCAAATACTTATTTCCTTCACTGTATATATATATATATAAAAAACATTTGGTGGTGGGGCAAAACATGTTTTGGGGCAATTGCCCATGATTAATACCTAAGCAATGCCCCTGGATGCTAGAGCTGCATCGATGGGTCACTTGGGAGACCCAGTGGTGAGGCTAAAAGCTGCGGGGCGGAAGCCATGAAGAGAAGTTGATAGTGCCCAAGAAGCGCTCTTGTACTGGGGCCCATGAGTCTTTAGCTATGTCCCTGGGTCTGGGTACTTATTTTAAGGGAACGGGTCAAACGCTGCCCCACCCTCCCTATATTAGGGCTTATTTAGACTAATATTATAAAAATTAAATTAGGAGAAAACTTATGTTTAATACCAGTTTAATCAGTTTTGTGTCCAAATGCATTTTGTATTTCCGTTTTTAGGGTATGTGCATATGGGGCGGATTAGCTGTGGATTTTCCCCAATGGATTTCATTGCAGAAAATCCACAACGTGACTTAATTTCATCCACAAGCTGCGGAAAAAATCTGCTGAGAAAACGTGCATAAATTGACCTGCGGTGCAGATTTTTAAGCCGCAGCGTGTTAATTTCTCCTGCAGAATCATTTGAATTTTGTTGCGATTTTTCCTCATTGTGTTCTATGGAGATGTAAAAAACTCAACAATTAGCAAATGTTGTTTTATATTGTGGCGTTTACCGCAAAAATCGCAAATCTGAAAAAAAAACCCCTCTTCCACAAGTTGTTCTCCATGCTGCTGGCCTCCTGGGATGCACGGAAACCAGAAGGACGCGTTGCTTTGGCAATGACAGTGAAGGTATGTATTGACTTTTTTTTCTGCTCTGTTCTCCACAGCGGCGATTCCGGACCAGAATCTTCACCACAATTTGGGTGGAATTTCTTGCGGGTTCTAGGTCGGATACGCTTTGTACTTTTACGCAGCATATTTTCACACCATAAAAAAAAAAAAAAAGATTAGAAGAATGCCCAGTATTGTCACAAATTTCCACAACACACTGAAAAAAAACTTTAAGGAAGGTCACATGACCGCACAATCGCCATTTTCACTCGATTTTAGCATCAAGAGCATTATCTGATTTTTCTGGCTTCTGACTATGTCTGATATTTCCTGGACATCTACAGACCATGTCCCGAAAGAAATTTTCATTGGCTGGGCTCTAGGAGATTTGCAGAGAGATATGAGATGCTGGAGGAAGAGACGAGGAGGAAGAGGAGGCTATGGGTTCATCCTATTGTCTCACAGCGTGCCTCCAAAAGACAATTTCACACTCTCTACTCTGACCGAAGTCAGCACCCGGAGAAATTCTCTGCCTTGTGCCACCTGCCCAACCAGACATTTGACAGACTGCTACAGGAGCTGCGCCCCGGACTAACCTTCCAGGACACCAACATGTGGGAGAAACGACGAGAAACATATACTTTACCCTTTGCCGTCACTAACAAGCGGGACTGGGTGTGCATGTAAACTAGGATGGAATGTTGATAACTTACACTTCTATTTTTCTTTTCCAGGTTCCTAGCCACTGGCAACTCAATCCCTTCCCTATATTTTTAATTCTTGCTGGGGATGTCGACCCATCCTATTTAAGGTTCCTCCTGCCTTGCATCCCTGCTTGTTCAACCAAGTTCCCCATTAGTTCCCTGTGCCCTGGTTCCCTGTTTTCCATTCCTTCTGCCTTTGTCTGGATTTCCCGTTACTGACCTCTGCTTGAACTTGACTATCCTTGTCTGCCGCCTGCCTTGACCTATTGCTGCCATACCTGTTACGACGTCTGCCGCCTGCCTTGAACTATTGCTGCCATACCCGTTACGAAGTCTGCTGCCTGTCCATCCGACTTCCTCTACCCGCTGTGCCAAGCGTTGCCTGGGTTCCAAGCACCATCTCTCAGACAACACCGAGAATCCACGAACAAACCGGTGAGAACCGTTATAGGATTCATTGAAACAGCGCAGTTTCCCAACTGCATTGAGGCACTGTATGGCAAGCACGTCTGTGTTACGAAGCCACTACCCTCCATGTCACGATACATTCATTATAAACAGTACTTCTGTAGCCTTTGCTGACAGTAACCACAGGTTTATTGTATATTGGGTCCTATGCTCACATCTACAGAGCTTACAGAATGGGTCAGCGACTTTAATTCAACCAACTGGGCATCCGGATCGGCCCCTTGTGCCCTTGCTGCTGATGAGGGGTGTTCCCTGTCCACCCATGTGATGTGCCTATTTCCCGAACTGGTCAGAGGGTTCCCCATCTGCCTGTCAGCTGGATGGTGGTGCTCAGTGGCGTAACTACTGCTGTAGCAGCCGTAGCGGCTGCTACGGGGCTCGCAGCATGAGGGAGCCCCCACCATGGCCAGAGGCTCCGCTAGCAGCCACTATGGCTGCTACAGTGCGACGCCACTGAATACTTCGGCAGAGCAGGGAGGTATCTCCCCGCTCTGCCATACGTTCCGTCCTTTATGGACGTAACATGCTCGTGTGAACCCAGCCTTAGAGTGTCGTTGGTGGAGCAGGGGAGCAGAAGCAGGAGCCGGAGCAGGTCAGGAGACTGCAGGACAGGTAAGGCAGGCAGGTCCCAGCTGCTCCTCGTTGGTAGAGTGGTGAGGTGGTCTTCAGCTGCTGAGCGTACCGACGCAAGGTTATTTAACCCTGCTGGTATGCTCGCAGCGGGGCACGAGTTGCGCTCGCCCCCGGCTAGCATGGGTCGGCATGGTGATAATGTATCACCAGCCGACTCATGAGCGCCCGCGCGTAATCTGGCGTGTGCACGGGAGATTTGAAATGGAGACAGGAGATCAAACTATCTCCTGTCTCCATGGTTCCCAAACAAAGCAGGGCAATGCTAATTGTCCTGCTTTGTTTACCAATGTATTCATGACCAGGGCTGTGTTTCTACAGCCCTGGCTCATGAGACATTATATGTATTAAATATACACATGCATAATATATATATATATATATATATATATATATATATATATATATATATATATACACACTACCGTTCAAAAGTTTAGGGTCACTTAGAAATTTCCTTATTTTTGCAAGAAAAGCACATTTTTTTTCAATGAAGATAACATTAAATTAATCAGAAATACACTCTATACATTGTTAATGTGCTAAATGACTATTCTAGCTGCAAACGTCTGGTTTTTCAATGCAACATCTACATAGGTGTATAGAGGCCCATTTCCAGCAACCATCACTCCAGTGTTCTAATGGTACATTGTGTTTGCTAACTGTGTTAGAAGGCTAATGGATGATTAGAAAACACTTGAAAACCCTTGTGCAATTATGTTAGCACCGCTGTAAACAGTTTTGCTGTTTAGAGAAGCTATAAAACTGACATTCCTTTGAGCTAGTTGAGAATCTGGAGCATTACATTTGTGGGTTCGATTAAACTCTCAAAATGGCTAGAAAAAGAGAGCTTTCATGTGAAACTCGACAGTCTACTCTTGTTCTTAGAAATGAAGGCTATTCCAATGCGAGAAATTGCCAAGAAACTGAAGATTTCCTACAACGGTGTGTACCACTCCCTTCAGAGGACAGCACAAACAGGCTCTAACTAGAGTAGAAAGAGAAGTGGGAAGCCCCGCTGCACAACTGAGCAACAAGACAAGTACATTGGAGTCTCTAGTTTGAGAAATAGACACCTCACAGGTCCTCAACTGGCAGCTCCATTAAATAGTACCCACAAAACGCCAGTGTCAACGTCTACAGTGAAGAGGCGACTCCGGGATGCTGGCCTTCAGGGCAGAGTGGCAAAGAAAAAGCCATATCTGAGACTGGCTAATAAAAGGAAAAGATTTATATGGGCAAAAGCACACAGACATTGGACAGATGAAGATTGGAAAAAAGTGTTATGGACAGACGAATCGAAGTTTGAGGTGTTTGGATCACACAGAAGAACATTTGTGAGATGCAGAACAACTGAAAAGATGCTGGAAGAGTACCTGACGCCATCTGTCAAGCATGGTGGAGGTAATGTGATGGTCTGGGGTTGCTTTGGTGCTGGTAAAGTGGGAGATTTGTACAAGTTAAAAGGGATTTTGAATAAGGAAGGCTATCACTCCATTTTGCAACGCCATGTCATACTCTGTGGACAGCGCTTGATTGGAGCCAATTTCATCCTACAACAGGACAATGACCCAAAGCACACCTCCAAATTATGCAAGAACTATTTAGGGAAGAAGCAGGAAGCTGGTATTCTATCTGTAATGGAGTGGCCAGCGCAGTCACCAGATCTCAATCCCATAGAGCTGCTGTGGAAGCAGCTTGACCGTATGGTACGCAAGAAGTGCCCATCAAGCCAATCCAACTTGTGGCAGGGGCTTCTGGAAGCATGGCGTGAAATTTCCCCTGATTACCTCAGCAAATTAACAGCTAGAATGCCAAAGGTCTGCAATGCTGTAATTGCTGCAAATGGAGCATTCTTTGACGAAAGCAAAGTTTGAAGGAGAAAAATATTATTTCAAATAAAAATCATTATTTCTAACCTTGTCAATGTCTTAACTATATTTTCTAGTCATTTTGCCACTCATTTGATAAATATAAGTGTGAGTTTTCATGGAAAACACAAAATTGTCTGGGTGACCCCAAACTTTTGAACGGTAGTGTATATATATCTATATATATATATATATATATAGATATATAGATATATATATACAGTGGAGGAAATAAGTATTTGATCCCTTGCTGATTTTGTAAGTTTGCCCACTGTCAAAGTCATGAACAGTCTAGAATTTTTAGGCTAGGTTAATTTTACCAGTGAGAGATAGATTATATATAAAAAAAAAAAAAAATCACATTGTCAAAATTATATATATTTATTTGCATTGTGCACAGAGAAATAAGTATTTGATCCCCTACCAACCATTAAGAGTTCAGCCTCCTCCAGACCTGTTACACGCTCCAAATCAACTTGGTGCCTGCATTAAAGACAGCTGTCTGACATGGTCACCTGTATAAAAGACTCCTGCCCACAGACTCAATTAATCAGTCTGACTCTAACCTCTACAACATGGGCAAGACCAAAGAGCTTTCTAAGGATGTCAGGGACAAGATCATAGACCTGCACAAGGCTGGAATGGGCTACAAAACCATAAGTAAGACGCTGGGTGAGAAGGAGACAACTATTGGTGCAATAGTAAGAAAATGGAAGACATACAAAATGACTGTCAATCGACATCGATCTGGGGCTCCATGCAAAATCTCACCTCGTGGGGTATCCTTGATCCTGAGGAAGGTGAGAGCTCAGCCGAAAACTACACGGGGGAACTTATTAATGATCTCAAGGCAGCTGGGACCACAGTCACCAAGAAAACCATTGGTAACACATTACGCCGTAATGGATTAAAATCCTGCAGTGCCTGCAAGGTCCCCCTTCTCAAGTAGGCACATGTACAGGCCCGTCTGAAGTTTGCAAATGAACATCTGGATGATTCTGAGAGTGATTGGGAGAAGGTGCTGTGGTCAGATGAGACTAAAATTGAGCTCTTTGGCATTAACTCAACTCGCCGTTTTTGGAGGAAAATAAATGCTGCCTATGACCCAAAGAACACCGTCCCCACTGTCAAGCATGGAGGTGGAAACATTATGTTTTGGGCGTGTTTCTCTGCTAAGGGCACAGGACTACTTCACCGCATCAATGGGAGAATGGATGGAGCCATGTACCGTCAAATCCTGAGTGACAACTTCCTTCCCTCCACCAGGACATTAAAAATGGCTTGTGGCTGGGTCTTCCAGCACGACAATGACCCGAAACATACAGCCAAGGCAACAAAGGAGTGGCTCAAAAAGAAGCACATTAAGGTCATGGAGTGGCCTAGCCAGTCTCCAGACCTTAATCCCATCGAAAACTTATGGAGGGAGCCAGGGGCGTAACTAGGAAAGACTGGGCCCCATAGCAAACTTTTGACTGGGGCCCCCCCTCTGCTGGGTATCACACAACCCCCCCCCCCTTGTAGATAGTGCCTCCCTATAGATTCCACCACACAGCGCCCCCCTATAGATAGCACCATACACAGCCCCCTGTAGATAACGCCATACAGACCCCCTCTGTAGATAACACCATATAGCCCCCCCCCAAAAAAAAAAAACGGCCTATAGTTTGTCCTACAAAAGACATGCATCCCCTCTCCACAGGATCTCCACAGGATAGGGGATACATGAGTGATCGCTGGCAGCGATAAGGAGAACGGGGGACCGAAAGTCCCCCGAAGTTCTCCATGACAAACCTCGGACTTCCGGCGTCTGCGCAGTTCAATAAAAATGAAAGGAGCGCTGGTCACGCATGCGCAGAAGCACGACCGGTGCGCAAGTCATTTCTACGGAGCTGCCGACACAGACCACGGAAGTCCGAGGTTTGTGATGGAGAACTTAGGGGGGACTTTCGGTCCCCCGTTCTCCTCATCCCAGCGATCCCACATGTATCCCCTATCCTGTGGATAGGGGATGCATGTCTTTTGTAGGAACAACCCCTTCAGTGGCGTCGCGCTGTAGCAGCCATAGTGGCTGCTAGCGGAGCCTGCGGCCATCGGAGGGGGCCGTGCCGGCGGGTGGCACGGGCCCCCTCATGCTGCAGGCCCTGTAGAAGTCGCTACGGCTGCTATAGCGGTAGTTACGCCACTGCGTATAGGTTTGTACGGCGTAAAACTACAGCTCCCAGCATGGCCGGAACAATGGTAAGGATATGCTGGGAGATGCGGTTTCACAAAAAAATCCTATCACCATCATCTCGCTGCAGATCATACAGTGACTACAATACTGATTAGAGGCAGAATAAACATTTACATTAAGTGACTCACCGGTGACGTCTCAGATTCTAGTTCTTTTCTTCTCCCTCCGGTTCAGACATCTATGATGGATTTCTCCCGCCATGACCCACTTCTGCAGTTTTCCGCTCAGATGTCTTCAGCTTCTCACTTTTAAAACATTTCTGCACCTGTAAACAAAGTTAAAATTCTAAACACATCTAAATATAACTGTCACACACACACACACACACACACACACACACACACACACACACACACACCGTGCCCCCTGTAGATAGTGACCTACATAGAAGCCCCTGTAGATAGTGCCCACATATGGACTCCAGAGCTGCAAGGCAATAGTGCTAACCACTGAGCCACCGTGCTGCCCTACATATAGCTTCCCCTATAGTTAGTGTTCCACGTATAGCCCACCTCTGTAGATAGTGTCTCACATATAGCTCCCCCTGTATATAGTGTCCCACATATAGCCCACCCCTTTAGACTGTGCACTACATATAGCCACCCTGTTGCTAGTGCCCCACAGGTAACCCAACCCCTGTATATAGTGTCCCACACATAGCCCACCCCTATAGAAAGCACCCTAAAAAAATAGCTCCCCTATAGATAGTGCTCTCCATATAGCCCACCCCTGTATATAGTGCCCTACATATAGACCCCCCTGTATATAATGGCCCACATATAGAGCCCCCTGTATATAATGGCACACACCCCCACATATAGACCCCCCTGTATATAATGGACCACATATAGAGCCCCCTGTATATAATGGCCCACACCCCCACATATAGACCCCCCTGTATATAATGGCCCACATATAGAGCTCCCTGTATATAGTGGCCCACACCCCCACATATAGACCCCCCTGTATATAATGGCCCACATATAGAGCCCCCTGTATATAGTGGCCCACACCCCCACATATAGACCCCCCTGTATATAATGGCCCACATATAGAGCCCCCTGTATATAGTGGCCCACACCCCCACATATAGACCCCCCTGTATATAATGGCCCACATATAGAGCCCCCTGTAGCTACTGGCCCCATATATATATATATATATATATAATAGCCCACATAAAGACGACCCCCCCCCCTGTAGATAGACCCCCCCACTATAGATAATGCCTTTCACACTTTTATGAGGGGGGAAAAAAAAAACTTGACATACTCACATGATCCCGTTCCCACGCTGTTCACTGGCGATGCAGACATGCTCTCTTCTGAGCATGTCTGCAGGAGCTGAACGAGCATCCTCCAATGACGCTCATTGGCGGGGCAGAATGACTTGCCCCGCCAATCAGCACCTTCCAAGCATGGAAGCGGCGCGATGATGTCATCGCGCCGCTAGCCAATCAGTGTCATTGTAAGGCACTGGATGGTCAGGCACGGAACATGCCCGGCCATTCAGTGCTAATACATGTATTTGGCTGCCGCTAGCACTGGGGCCCCCTCCGGTGCTAGCGACACCTACAGGCATGTGTAAGGCTCGGCGGCGCGTGCCCCACAGTAGCGGCGCTACCGCTGTAGCAGCCATAACGGCTGCTAGCGGCACCACCGGGCATTTGGGTGTGCGTGTCGGCTGGCGGCACGGGCCCCCTCAAGCCCCGGGCCCCGTAGCAGCCGCTACTGCTGCTACCGCGGTAGTTACGCCACTGGAGGGAGCTGAAGATCCGAGTTGCCAAGCGACAGCCTCGAAATCTTAATGATTTACAGATGATCTGCAAAGAGGAGTGGGCCAAAATTCCATCTAACGTGTGCAAACCTCATCATCAACTACTAAAAATGTCTGACTGCTGTGCTTGCCAACAAGGGTTTTGCCACCAAGTATTAAGTCTTGTTTGCCAAAGGGATCAAATACTTATTTCTCTGTGCACAATGCAAATAAATATATATAATTTTGACAATTGTTATTTTTTTTATTTTTTTTTATATAATCTATCTCTCACTGGTAAAATTAATCTAGCCTAAAAATTCTAGACTGTTCACGTCTTTGACAGTGGGCAAACTTACAAAATCAGCAAGGGATCAAATACTTATTTCCTTCACTGTATATATATATATATATATATATATATATATATATGTATATATATATATATATATAGGTAAAGATAAGCAGCACTCTGCGACAGATACCAACACGGTAATGGGTGTAAGCAGGTAATCCAGATCCGTGGATTATAAAACATAAACGAAAGAAATCCCAGAGCACTCCAATGGTTCCAAAAAGTATGTGATTTATTCAGTCAACAGCTGCAACGTTTCCGTCCTGCTATAGGACCTTTTTCAAGCATAGTGACACAGCAATACATGCAGGTATATAACACATGTGCCTCATTACCATAATGAGGAATCATTAACGAAGTGCACAGACAAAATATTGTACAAGATATAAGCAATCATATAAAAAAACATATGCTACAATTATAAACTGTGTGTACAGTGATAAAATCCAGTGTAAAAATAAACATACATTTAAAAACAAACTTATTGTAACCTGATTATTATATTAATAAAATATGTGACCATATGTGTAGGGGCAGAGCTATCAGGCCACTCACCAATCGCTGACCTTGTATGCAAATCAGATATTCTAATCTGTGTTCATGCCAGACTCATGTGTAGGGGCAGAGCTATTAGGCCACTCACCTGCCCACGAACCGCAGATTTCTTGTTCTTTCTTGCTTTAAATTTCTTCCTCTTGAGAGGCGTCAGCAGGTCTTTCCAGTGGCCGATCCAATTTTAGCATGCCGACCCGTGTAAGGCTACTTGTGCCCTCACACGGTCAGCCTTGGAATGGCTTAGCCCGCCTTTCAACAACCTTTTGTACGTGATCCATTACTTTTCCAACTTTTCCCAGCATCTTTATTGAAGATGAAACAATCTTTGTGGTTCGATATCCAGGTTTCTATCATGGCAGGTTAACATCCCCGAGGAGGAGGTGATGTCTCAGTACCCAGGAATCTACTGTGGGGCGGAGCATAGCCTTCCAATTCCCCTCTGATATTCAATCCATCATCGTATTGACCATACCAGTTCTCAGGTTGAGAAATACCTATAAGGGTGTGGAAATACCTTACCTGTCCCTAAGGGTTCCTACACACTACCCAATCATACAAACAAAGTAAAAAATAACCAAACATACAAAAATATTCCCCCACAAACCATAGGTATATGTACATATAGAGATTCATGCTCAAACAGCATCTCTCACTACTCCTCCATAAACACGTGAACGGTACACATGTAAATGGGGTAACTACACGCTGTAAATATATGCCCGCCTACACATACTCACTCACTGTGGGACGGGCACGTTCTCACTGAGTATGCCTATGTTGATCAACACCTAGAATGTCTATATGCACAGACATGAAAGCTTTTATACGACCCATTGATTCAGATTTACACTTTACGAATATATATACCCACACACAATAAACAATTTCGGGGCGCAGGACTGTATCATTATGTCCTTACACCCCATCTACAAATGTATTCGTGGCTTTCTGCTTGACCTCGTTGTATCTATTCAACCAGTCCTTTCATTCGGTACACGCAGAACAGTCCAACGTACATAATCGCCACAAGGTTGAGAAGGATTATCACTGGGTGGATGAGCAAATTGAAGAAGGAAGTGGCCTTGGGACTATATCCGAACAAGCTCTCCCACCAAGACACTTCCGAGTCTGCCTCAAGGTTGTTCGCAATTCCAGGGATCTTTTTAGTGTCATGTTCCAACTGAATAGTGGCTTGGTGTTGGGAATCATTCAGTTTCTCCACGACATCCTCTTCCTCATTGAAGTCTAGCAGGAGCTATCTTAGTTCGATGCCAAACCACAGAGTAATCATCTTTAGTCTCACAGGGGTGTCTGGACGGATGTCGAGCCTCTTTTCAGGGGTCACCGGAGTTTTTCCCTTCTGATCCGCCACATTAATGCCTAGTACAGGATTAATGGTACAATGCGCTCCTGGGAGGTGTATACCTCTTTCGGTGCAGTTAGTCACGTGGCAGTCTGCATTTGACACCAGCACCAATATCCTCGACTCATGCCTTGAGGAGGGCTTTGGATTAGCCTTCATATCACAGGACCCCTCGGTATCCCAACACTGGTGTAGGTCAGGATATCTGAGGGGAGCAGTGGATGAAGCACTGTTTTTGTGGTTCTTCCCAATTCTCAGGTTTGTGAAACTATATCCCTGTCTTACCAAACCCATTATCTTAAAATCAGGATATGGGTGCAATGCCAGGGTTACCTCCTCCTGTCCAAACTTTAATTATGCATTATAAATACAGGCAACACCCATATTGTATAAATACATATTACTGATAACCAGGGATATACCACAATAGAATCTGTGAACGAACCACAAAATGAAAACACAAATGAAAACAAACGGACAACTGGGGACAAACACAACAGACCATAAACACACATTTGGCCATTTTCTATTGTCATGCCGCTGGGCTTTACATGGTTGCTTATGCCATGGCAGTTCCTAGCAATATGTCCCATCTGACCACATTTAAAGCATTTAACAGGACCACATTTCTTAGTACCCAAAGACTCGCAGTACTTCACAACATGGCCTGAGCCAGCACATTCAAAACATTCAACAGTACATGCTCTGCTGGACTTAGGGCAGTCACCAGTGCATGATCTTTTTAAAGTTCTGCATGGCTAGGGACGCACTTCGAAATATTGTACGCCTACATTTGCATAACACTTTCGTAACAGTGTTACCTTCGGGTTTCTGGATGGGATCACGATTTGTGACATTTGGTCCATCACTCTTACTACTCCCCCATTTTTGCCCTGTAAGGGGCAAACTTACAGCAGAATCAGGCTTGGAAAAGACAAGGCTAGTAACATTTTTGAGAAATCTTTTATGACGTTTTGCATACTCGCAACCAATTGTGACCTAGTAGCAAGCTCATCATTGAACTTGGCAATGATGGCATCCGTAGATGCTGCCTTAACCTTAAAATGCTTTGATCACAGCATAAGACCCAGTCAGCTGCGCATCAATATCATCACCATGATTTTTCAAATCTATCACCTGCGATTCCAGAATGCAAATTTGCTTATCTCTACATTGGGCATTCTCTGCCAGTTGTGTCTGGAAAGCACAAACCCGCCTCACATTGTTAGCACAACACTGGCAGTGAAGATTTGGGGAATCACTCTTAATTTCTGAGTGATCAGGCTTCCACGTCTCCTCATACACACAGACAAGTTTAGCGAGCATGTGAAGCCGTTTGGAGGTTTTATTAAAAAAACTCCTCTTGCTGATGCACATCTTATCATGTGCATAAGCCTCATCCAACAGAGTGGACCACAGCATTCCTGCTAACTTGTATGTAGTGTGGGGTACTGGATTAAATGTAGTGTTTTTAGCGAGGTGTTTCAGTGTGGAGAAATTCATACTCACTGTTCCAGAAGTCATCTTCATCTGCGTTGTCCTCCTTGTCCCCTGCTGTTTTGAAAAAGGTCCTTTTCTTCCGGAACGTCTTTTCCCGATCAGCTGGACTTCACCGGAAAAACACCGACATTAATACTTCTGCAAACTCTTTTGTGTAAGTTGCTCACTCGCCCGACGATTCGTCGCCGTAGAGCAGCACGCCGCAAAGCAAAATAAAAGACGTTAATACCTCAGAAAATAAAACAAAAAACAATAGGTTCGCTGATCAATTGTATCCTGTATCAAGCCTTAAATAAAATTGTGCTACTCGTCTGAACTTCAAAAAGGTCTGGGCGGAGAGTATAACCCAACTGTAAAGGGTTTGCCTGACACAGGTTCTGTGTCGACGCCCGGGGTTAATCAGCCTTCATCAGCTTTAAGGTCTGACGCGATCTGTTACCACTCAGGCTTGCAGGCTGACGGTTCTAGCTCCCGCCCTTGGTCTATTTATACCCTCACTTGCAGCATGTTCCTTGCCTGTGATTCTCTGGTTTCCTGGCTCAGCTATTCCTGCTATTTACCTGATTGACCGCTGTAATGTTTTGACCCTGGCTTGCCTGACTATTCTCATGCTCTGTTTTGCTATTATGTACTCTCCTGGTTTGATTCGGCTCATTTACCACTGCCTGTTGCTCACAGTTTTCCGTGGGCAACTGCCCCTACTTCCCCTTAGCTTCTGTTTGCCCTTGTCTTGTGTTGTCTGTCTTGCACTTACTGAGCGTAGGGACCGTCGCCCAGTTGTACGCCGTCACTTAGGACGGGCCGTGCAAGTAGGCAGGGACTGAGTTGCGGGTAGATTAGGGCTCACCTGTCGTCTCCCTACCCCGATTCATTACATAATCACAGGCTCTATACCTTTTCTTACCCTGGTCCCTGACTCTACTATGGATCCCCTTGAGGCCCTGGCTCAGCAAATGCAGGGTCTCTCCCTACAGGTCCAAGACCTGGCTCAGAGGTTCAACTAGCTTGATGCTATCCAGGTAGTACCCTTCACCTCACCTGTTGAACCCCACCTCAAGTTGCCTGACCGGTTCTCAGGGGACCGGAGGACTTTTTTCTCTTTTCGGGAGAGTTGTAGACTCTATTTTCGATTAAGACCCCACTCCTCGGGTTCTGAGAGCCAGCGAATGGGTATTATTAGGTCCCTGCTCCAGGACGGCCCCCAGGAATGGGCCTTCTTCTTGGCTCCTGACGCCCCTGAACTTTCTTCTGTTGACCTTTTTTTTCCTGCTCTCGGGCTCATCTATGACGAGACTGACAAGACTGCCTTTGCCGAGAGTCAGCTGGTGACCTTACGTCAGGGTAAGAGACCCGTTGAGGAATACTGTTCTGACTTTAGGAAGTGGTGTGTAGCTTCTTGGTGGAATGACCCTGCCTTGAGGTGCCAGTTTAGATTGGGTCTGTCGAACGCCCTTAAAGACCAGTTAGTTAGCTATCCTACCTCTGACTCTCTAGATCAGGCTATGGCTTTAGCGGTACGTCTTGACCGACGTCTCAGGGAAGGACAAGCATCAATTGTACTCCTGTCCCAGGTGCAAGAATAAGCAGCCGGAAAACTTCCGCGCCTAAGTGACCATCGGGGTGGTCGCTTGGGCGCACAGGTATTTACCGTTAACATGAAGCCTAATAAAATCTTGCTTCCCTTTCAGGTGCCTTTTGATGGAAGGTCTGCCACCGGCAGTGCCTTTGTGGATTCAGGGTCTGCTGCTAATATTATGTCTGAGGAATTTGCTATGTCTCTAGCTATGCCACTAATTGATTTGCCTAAACCTATCCCGGTAGTGGGTATAGACTCCACTCCGCTTGCTAATGGTTATTTTATGCAGAATACCCCTGTTTTTGAACTCATTGTTGGCTACATTCATTTGGAGCAGTGTTCTGTGTTAGTGATTCAGGGGTTATCGTCCGATTTGATTTTAGGTCTCCCTTGGCTGCAGACGCATAATCACACTTTTAACTGGAATACTGGTGATCTTACTAAATGGGGTAATGAATGCATGATGTCATGTTTTTCTATTAATTTGGTTTCTCTCGCTGAGGAGGTGATCACTCTACCTGAGTTTATTCAGGACTTCACGGATGTCTTTTCTAAAAAGGCCTCCGAAGAGTTACCTCCTCATAGAGAGCACAATTGCGCAATTGACTTGGTACCAGGATCTAAGTTCCCTAAAGGAAGGATATTTAATCTCTCTTGTCCTGAACGTGAAGCCATGAGAGAATATATCCAGGAAAGCCTGGCCAAGGGTTACATTCGCCCCTCTACTTCTCCGGTAGATGCTGGCTTCTTCTTAGTGGGGAAGAAGGATGGTGGTCTTAGGCCGTGCATCGATTATCGAAGTTTAAATAAGATCACTGTAAGGAACCAATATCCCCTTCCTTTGAGTCCTGATCTCTTCAATCAGGTTCAGGGGGCCCAATGATTCTCTAAGTTCTATCTTCGGGGGGCTTATAACCTTATCCGGAAAAGAGAGGGGGAAGACTGCGTTTAATACACCCGACGGTCATTTCGAATATCTCGTCATGCCCTTTGGGTTGTACCGCGGTCTTCCAGAATTTCATAAATGATATTTTAAGAGACTATCTGGGGGTATTTCTTGTAGTGTACCTTGATGATATACTTGTGTTTTCCAAGGACTGGTCCTCCCACATTGAGCATCTCAGGAAGGGGCTCCAGGCCCTTTGGAAAAACAAACTCTTTGCAAAAAACGAAAAATGTGTGTTTAGGGTGCAGGAGATACCATTTTTGGGTCAAATCCTCACTCCTAACGAATTCCGCATGGACCCTGCAGAATGGGTCTGCCCTGCCTCCCTGTAGGCCTTACAGTGTTTCTTGGGATTTGCAAATTATTACAGGAGATTTATTGCTAACTTCTCGGTCATCGCTAAGCCTCTTACGGACCTCACTCGTAAAGGTGCTGATCTCCTCCACTGGCCTCTGGAGGCGGTCCAGGCTTTTGAGATCCTTAAGAGGTGCTTTGTCTCTGCCCCAGTGCTGATTCAGCCTAACCAAATGGAGCCATTCATCATGGAGGTTGACGCCTCCAAGGTGGGAGTGGGTGCTGTCTTGTCCCAGGATACTAGGTCTCTCACCCATCTCTGTCCCTGTGCCTACTTCTCCAGGAAGTTCTCCTCCACTGAGAGAAACTATGACGTTGGCAACCGCGAACTCTTAGCCATTAAATCGGCATTTGAAGAGTGGCGCCACTTCCTGGAGGAGGCTAGGCACCAGGTAACGGTTCTTACTGACCACAAGAATCTGGTGTTCCTAGAATCTGCCCGGAGGCTAAACCCGAGACAAGCTCGATGGGCGTTGTTTTTTACGAGATTAAACTTTGTGGTTACCTATAGGGCTGGGTCAAAAAATATCAAAGCTGATGCTCTGTCACATAGCTTCATGGCCAGCCCTCCTCCTGAGGAGGATCCCGCTTGTATTTTGCCCCAGGTATAATCATATCCTCTGTGGATTAAGACTTAGCTTCCGAAATTGCGGCTGATCAAGGTTCTGCTCCCGAGAACCTTCCTGAGAACAAGCTGTTTGTTCCCCTGCAATTCCGGCTAAGGTTGCTCAGGGAGAATCATGACTCTGCGCTATCTGGCCACCCAGGCATCCTGGGTACCAAGCACTTCATTTCCAGAACCTATTGGTGGCCTGGGTTGCTTAAAGACGTTAAGGCCTACGTCGCCGCTTGTGAAATTTGTGCTAGGTCCAAGACTCCCAGGTCCCGACCTGCGGGCTTACTATGTTCTTTTTTTTTTTTTCAAATCTGTTTTTTATTTTCAAATTCAAACAATACATACATATAGAAATAGAAAAATAACTGTGCCCATGTGCAACATGGGTATTACAAATATCACAAGATTAATAGCATTGAACAGCTGTACATTGTCTCATAAAACATCTTGCGGATATATGGTAGTACATATTCATATCAAGATAAATTGAGGGCACATCGAGGAGGGAAAAGAAAGAGATGAGGGGGGGGAGGGACGGGTTACAGGGTTATGCCACCTACAATCAGTTGTCAAGTATCACCTATCAGGCTCAGTTCAAGCAAAAATTCTCAATGGGAGCCACATCTTGGAAGGAAATGTGTGCGTCTGCAATCAATGTGTACCAGTTCTGCATCTTATCCATGGTTTCCAAATGTTTGAAAATTGTGTGTGAGTGTGGTCTTGCCAGCTGGTCAACTCCTCCAAACTACATATTTGATGTACTCTATCCAGCCATTGTGTTTTGGTTGGCGGTGCCTTCTGGAGCCAGCAAAGGGGGATTAAATATTTAGCTGCCGCTATTAAGTGGGTTGCTAAATGCGCTTTAGTGGGTTTAAATGACTGCGAGGGCAGCGCCAGAGCTATTATTTCTTTGGAGAGGTGAATCTCAGAACCACAAATCTTGTTAATCTCTAGGGATACTTCTTTCCAGAAGTCTGCGACCAGTGGGCAATACCACCAAATGTGGGACAGTGTTCCTACATCCCCTTGGCATCGCCAGCACATTCTAGAGGTTGATAGGCCCAGATGGTACAAACGTTCCGGCGTCTTGTACCACCTTGTTAACAATTTATAGTGGTTCACCTGGAGCTTGACACACCTAGAGAACCCATGCGAGTGTCTTAAAATCCATTTCTGCTCCTGATCCGTGAACTTCTTGTTTAATTCCAGTTCCCAGGACAATATAAAGGTGGGGGTGTCAGGTGAGTCCATGCTCAGTAGCATAGGATATAATCTAGATAATTTGCATTTAGTCACTGACTTAGTGAGGAGTAGTTTCTCTAAGTCGCCTAGGTCCCTGTTGCCTTTCTGAGAAGAGAGGAATTTCGTACAAATATGTTGTATATGGGTCAATTGGAGAAAGTTGATTGAGTTCGGAGAAACCAAAGATCTAATCTTAGCGGATGAGGGGATCATATTAGTCTCCAGTAATTCCGAAATGGTAGTTTCATATAGTAAACCCCATATGTCATCTGGTGGGGGGTCCCCATGCTCCATAGTGTAAGGCAACAGGGAGGCAGGCATAATCGGCAAGGACGTCAGAGGGGGTGTGCTCCTGACTCTGTGGGATCTCCAAACCGAGAGTGTTCCCTTCAGCAAAGGGTTCTTAAGTGATTTTAAGTCCCCTTGGTCGGCTAGCCATAACATTCGTGTAGAATCCCTTCCCAAGGGTGCTGTCTCAGGCGCTACGCACCAGGCCATTCCTTCAGGCGATATCAGGTCTAGCCATCTCTGCAGATGAATTGCCTTATAATACACCTCCACGTCCGGTAACCCCAGGCCGCCTCTATCCCTTTTTTGCGATAGTAATTTATAAGACAAGCGGGGCCTGCGTTGGTTCCACAAGAAGGAGGAAAACATACGCCTCACTAGTGTAAAAAAGGACTTAGGTAAGTATATAGGGACCATGGTCATTACATATAAAAGTATCGGCAGTATGTATGTCTGTAAAAGGTTTTTCCTACCCATCCACGACATGAAGGGTATGTGATAAGCATTAAGTTGTGCTGACAATTTCTTTAATAACGGTTGGTAGTTAAGCTTATATAGATCTTTCAATTGACTCGGGATTTGAACGTCAAGATACGTGATAGAGTGAGGAGGCCATAGGAAGGGTGAGTCTCGTTGCAGATCTTGTGCCAGAGAGGGTGTAAGGGAGATGTTAAGTATTTCGGATTTGCTGTAATTGATCTTGAAATTGGAGACCCCTCCATATTCTGCAAAAATATTTTGTAGCCGTGGCAGCGCTTGTTGCGGGTTAGTGACCATAAGTAGTATGTCGTCTGCAAAGGCCGCCACTAAGTGTGTATGGTTGCCTATTTGTATCCCTCTTATGAGAGAATCTGAATTTTTTGCAGAAGGGTCTCCAAGGTCAAAACAAAGAGAGTGGGGGACAGCGGGCATCCCTGTCTAGTACCATTCGTGATAGAGAAGGACGGGGACAGGACCCCATTAACCCGTATCCGTGCATGTGGTTCTGTATAAAGTGAAAAAATTGCCGTTATAAATTGAGGTGGAAATAGAAATTTAGCTAGCACGTGTTTCATGAAATCCCAGGCTACTCAAATGCTTTTTCAGCATCAGTCCCCATAAGTATCAAAGGTAGTTTAGAATATTTAGCGTAGTGTATCGAATTAATCAGTCTCATCGCATTATGCCTACCCTCCCTTCCCCGCACAAACCCCATCTGATCAGGATTAACAAGTTTGGGTAATAAAGCCCCCACACGTAACGCCAAAAGTTTGGCCCATATCTTCAGGTCTATATTCAATAGGGATATCGGCCTGTAGCTAGCACAGAGGGAGGCATCCTTCCCCTCCTTTGGTATAATAGTGATGAATGCTTCCAAAGATTGTTTCGAAAAGGGGGTGCCTTCTAAAAGTGCGTTACACATGTGAGTTAGGTGCGGCAACAAGGAGTCTAGGAATTTTTTGTAATAGATGAGAGGGAAGCCATCCGGTCCCGGGCTTTTGCCTGGTGGAAAGGAGGAAACTACATTCCTCACCTCTTCTACCGTGATAGGGTGCAGAAGTGTGTCAGCCTCTTCTGTAGAGAGGGTAGGTAATTGCAGTGACCCCAGAAAATCTAATATTCGTGCCTCCCCCTGACCAGGTTGGGTTCTAGCTCCCTCTTCCTTGATATTATAGAGGGATGAATAGAAGGACATGAATTCTTTGGCTATATCGGACGTGGAGGTGCATGTTATTCCATCTGCTCCCCTGATTTTTGTAATAAAGGATTTTTCTTTTCTATTTTTTGTCTATAGTGCATCAAATTTTTGGCAAGTTTCAGGTTGAGTAAATCTTTTAGTTGCACTCTCAGGGCATGCAGTTCAATCTGAGCGCCCTGGGCTACTGTTTTTTTGTGGATCTTTTCTAGAGCAGCAATTCGGGTCAATAAGGAATTAATTTGTTGTGATCTTTCTTTTTTGACTCTAGACCCCATGGAGACCAAGAGACCCCTCATGTAGGCTTTGTGTGCTTCCCATATACATGTGGCCGTGACATCTGGAGATGTGTTGGTATCGAAATAGAATTTCAACTGTTCTGTTAAATAGGTTATATGCGTTTCTCCATCCAGGAGAGTATCGTTGAGCCGCCATGACCATTCTCTAATGGGCATTCCCGCCAGAGGCAGAATTATGCTAACCGGTGAGTGGTCCGAAACCGTCATTGGGCCTATCAGAGCTGATTTCAGAGCTGAAATTAAACTCTCGTGAATGAAGAGATAGTCGAGTCTCTGGTGTGACTTATGCGTTAATGAGTAAAATGTAAAATCGCTAGTCGAGGGGTGTAACACCCTCCAGGCATCTGCTAACTGTAGGCCCTGAAATTTCCTTTTAATCCTCCCAAGTGCAGCAAAGGATAGGGCAGATCTGTTAGTAGAGGAGTCCTGGAGAGGGTTCAGCGTAACATTTAGGTCCCCACCTAAAATTATAGGCCCTCCGCAAAAATAGTTAGAGTGTCTAACATCTTGTCAAACCACCTCGTCTGTGATTTATTTGGAGCATATAGATTTGCGAATGTGTACATAGAGTTACAGATATGACCCTTCAAAAACAGTGCTCTGCCATCATCAGTACTATGTTGTGCTACTAGGGTAAAAGGAAGGTCTTTATGAAACGCGATAGACACCCCTCTTGCTGCTGAGCTATTAGATCCAGAATGGTACCACTTATTAAAATAATGGGTTGGTAATCTAGGTATCTTTCCCTCTTTAAAATGTGTTTCCTGTAGGAATACTATAGAGGCTTTCTCCCTTTTAAGTAGCGTCAAGACCTGATGTAGTTTGTTAGGGGAGTTCAGGCCCCTAACATTATAAGTGAGGATGTTAGTTAACGCCATGAGGTGTCAGAGTATCGTGGCATCCCATTGAATTGCGGCAATATTCCATCTATCTTGTATGGATCGGGGTGGGAGGTAGAGGTAACATAGGGAACATAGAAAAAGGGGAAACATCGAGGTAACAATGAAAGGAAGTGCAGCCAGAGACCAAGGATCGATCCCCCCTGGGGGAGCTCGCGACCCTTAGGCCCCGGGGCATCCAAATGTGCATATCTCACAGATGACACAGCACCATGTATCATAATGTAACACAAACCATGTATAACATTAGAGGTGCCATGTCCCTTCTCAGAGTTGGGGGTACGGAGAACCATCTATCCTGATCCGATACCTGGTCCAGGATCACTAAAGCAGTATACATAATCTCAGTATTATTTTTTAAGGCACTATGCAATATAAGGAGTGTCAGGGGAAAGTATAGACATATCGCATTATCGCATTAGGGGAACTCAATATATCAGGTATAACGTACTCACTGTTCCCATGCCTAATATACAGAAAGCAAACAAGACATATGAATCCCATGTGGGGTAGGAATGGGAGTCCATATTCAGGCGAGGTCTCCATCTTCATTTCTCCCTTGCCCTTTCTTAGATCTGGGAGATCTCATCTTTCCCGCTGTCGCCCATGGTGTGATCTGCGGTAGATCCGGCAAATGGAAGTCCGTGTGGGCCGGCATCCAGGACGGGATCTCAATAGGAGCGATTCCTAGCTTTTCCCAAGTATCTTGTAAGTCCTCTGGCGTGTGGATGATGAGACGTTTACCATTTTTCAATATGGCTAGGCCAAAGGGGTACATCCAATTGTATGTGAGTCGCATGTCCTGCAATTTAAGAAGAAGGGGCCGCATCATTCTGCGTTTTGCTAGTGTGGAGGCTGCGATGTCCTGGTATAGCTGGATTTTCGCGCCATCTAGTATAACTTCCGCACGTGTTCTGTTTGCTTGCAAAATGGCCGTGGCATCCACGAAGCTAAGTAAGCCACATATAACATCTCTTGGTGGTTCCGACACTCTCGGTACAGGCCGCAGCGCCCTGTGGATCCGCTCAATCACAATTGCGGAAGCACGTTCCTGGCCCAACAGTTCTGCAAATATTTTCTTGGCCACAGCCTGTAGAGCTTCTGAGGTCACTGATTCAGGTATGCCTTTAAATCTTACATTCTTTCTCCTGCTCCTATTTTCTTGATCCTCCAGTAGCGTCATCACTTTATTGAGTTGAGCTTCTTGATGTTGTACTTTGTGCCCCAGTGAATCACAAAAGCTGACCGAGTCTGTAACCACAGTTTCCAGGTGCTCCACTCGATTTCCAATTTGGCGGATGTCCGCCTTGATATCTGCTAGTTCCTTCATCATAGGCGTTAGCGCTTGAAGAATAGTTTTCTTTAAGTATGATCGGGATATCGGAGCCCTCTCCTGGCGCGAGGAGTAGGAGGCAGCAACTGACTCCCGATCACTATCGTCGTCTGATTCCTCTTCTTGCCTGGGCTCTATGGCCGCGGGCGGCGCCATTTTGGCTTTCTGGGACGGCTTCATTTTTAAAAATTTGTCCAGATCTGCTTGTCCTTTGGGAGTTTTCAGCATCCCTGAGTGTTCCCTGTTATCAGGCTTGCCAATTTTTACCATTTTCTAGTTTGTGCCTTGCTGCTTTAGTGATCCCGGATCATGTGTGTGAGGAGCCGAAAGTCTATGCTGCCATCACTCTAAGCGGTCAGGCTCCGCCCCCTCGACTTACTATGTTCTTTGCCCATTCCCCAGAGACCTTGGACCCATATCTCCATGGATTTTATCACCGATCTGCCTCCATCCCAAGGCAAGTCGGTGGTGTGGGTTGTAGTAGACCACTTCAGTAAGATGTGCCACTTTGTACCCGTCAAGAAACTACCCAATGCCAAGACGTTAACTACCTTGTTTGTCAAACACATCCTGCGTCTCCATGGGGTTCCGGCCAATATTGTTTCTGACAGAGGGGTACAATTTGTTTCATTGTTTTGGAGAGCTTTCTGTAAGAAGCTGGAGATTGATCTGTCCTTTTCCTCGGCCTTCCATCCTGAAACTAATGGCCAAACTGAGAGGACTTAGCAGTGTCTAGAACAATACTTAAGGTGTTTTATCTCAGACTGTCAAACTGATTGGGTCTCCTTCATTCCCTTCGCCGAATTTACCCTTAATAACCGGGACAGTAGCTCGTTGGGGGTCTCCCCCTTCTTCTGCAATTTTGGGTTTAATCCACGGTTCTCCTCCGTTACACCTGGTGGTTCCAACAATCCCGAGGTAGATGTCGTTTATCGGGAACTGTACACAGTCTGGGCCCAGATTCAGAAGAACCTTGAGGCGTTCCTAGAGCATCCAAAAGACTCAGGCAGATAAAAGACGTTCAACTAACCCCCTATTTGTGGTCGGGGATCTGGTGTGGCTGTCTTCTAAAAATTTGCGCCTTAAAGTTCCATCCAAGAAATTTGCTCCCCTGTATTAAGGGCCGTACAAGATCATTGAGGTCCTCAACCCTGTCTCCTTCCGGCTGGAGTTACCCCCGTCTTTTCAGATACCCAACGTGTTCCATGCCTCCCTCTTGAAAAGCTGCTCCCCGTCCTTGGCTACATTGAGGAAACCTCCGGTCCCGGTTCTCACTCCTGATGGGGTAGAATTCGAGGTAGCCAAGATTGTGGACAGCAGGATGGTCTAAAGCTCCCTCCAGTACCTGGTCCATTGGAGAGGATACGGGCCTGAAGAGAGGACTTGGGTACCCGCCCGGGATGTTCACGCCGGTATGTTTCTCAGGAAGTTCCATCTTCAGTTCCCCAACAAGCCAGGCCCACCTAGGAAGGGTCCAGTGG